>NC_041385.1:848853887-848859577 GCF_002162155.2 Triticum dicoccoides | reverse complement strand
CGCAAGGCGGCGGGGCCGGACGCCGGCGGCAGAGGGCGGCGGCGTTGACCGGCGGCGAGGCGGCGGGGCGCCGGCGGCGGAGCGCGCCGGCCGGAGGTGCAGGCGACGGAAGCGGGGCAGCGGGCGCTGGCGTCGGCTGCCGGGCCTGCGCGGGCCCGCGACGGGCTCGGGCGGGCCGCGGCGGCGGCGCGTGGCGGCGGGCCACGTGGCAGACAGAGATTCGGTGGGCGGCGGCGGCTGCTAAGGTGGCGCCCTCTGATTGGCCTGGAGGACGTGGTCGGCGGACGTGTCCGGCCAGGGGCAGACGCGTCCGGTGGCAGAGAGGAAAAATTAGGGTTTCGGGGGGAAATGATCCGAAATTTGGAAGGGGATGGCCTATTTATAGGTAGAGGGAGCTAGGAGAGTCCAAATGAGGTGCGGTTTTCGGCCACGCGATCGTGATCGAACGACCGAGAGCATGGAGGGGAGTTTGGTGGGTTTTGGGCCACTTTGGAAGGGGTGTTGGGCTGCAACAAAAGAGGGCTTTCGCGGTTACCTGGTTAACCGTTGGAGTACCAAACGACCTCCAAATGGCACGAAACTTGACAGGCGGTCTACCAGTGCTACACCAAGGCCGCTTGGCAAACCTCGGGCCATTCCGAGAAAGTTTAATACCCGCACAAGAGAAGAGGTCCAAAAGGGAACGCCGGAGGACATAGGAGTGCCGGATTGCAAAACGGACAACGGGGAAAAGGCTCGGATGCATGAGACGAACATGTATGCCAATGCGATGCACATGATGACATGATATGAAATGCATATGATGACATGGCAAAGTGCAACACGCAAGCAAATGACATGGCAATGACGGCGAATAACTGACGGACACCTGGCGCATCGGATCCGGGGCGTTACACATCTAAACAACGTTAATAAGAAAAAAGAAAAAGATTCTTCCTAGGCGCCATGAATGATGTTGTGAACGCACACAGGCCACAGCCACCACTGTCGTCCTCAGTTATTACCATGAATGATGTTCAGAACGCCCACAGCTACCACCCTTGTCCTCAACAGTTATTAGGGACTGTTTGTATTGAGTCCAATCTTGCCCTACCAAATAGTTGGCATCACCAATTCCAGGGCAAATTGGCAAGTCAAGTCTGTTTGGATTGCAGCCATTAGTACTTGCCAATTTTTTTGCAAAACCATTGGATGCCATTTGGTTTGAAGCCAAATATTTGGCACCTTTGACTGGCATGTGTTTGGTTTTAAAATTTGAAAATTGCATGCCAGCCAATAAAAGAACACTTGTGTGTAAACAAGCAGTCACGTATCACATGCTACAAAAAAAATGAATTAACCAACACACATACGCACACAAACTATGCATTTCCAGAACTTCAGAATGACATAGTTAAACTCATACATTAAGTAGCTCATATACTGTTTGATACATGATAGACGAAATAAGGTTCACATCCTTTACCATACCATCTAGGACATAAATAGCCAGCCATGCACCAAATGCACTCTATACAAACAGTACATGATGCACCCAAGTTTGTTGTATATAGACAAAACATGCATGATGATGCTCCCACTACGTGTTAAAGCATTCCTAGCGATATAAAAAAAGGTTGCCACAAACTCTATCTAACGATGTGGCAATTCAGTGAGCAGCCGCAGATCCATCATTGCCACCTTCATGAAACTGAGGCTCAAAGTAGCTAATGACCCACTCTCGAAGAATTGTTTCATCGGCATAGTTAACATAGCTACAAAAGATATCTTGGTCTGGCTTGGATAGATAGGCAACAATCTCAAGTTTATCCTTAGCTGGGATGGTAAGGGCATTGATCCGCTTCCAAAGATTTGCATAAGGATGTGCAGGTGGCATTGGTTGCACAGACACAATAGGGGATGCAAGGGATTCCGCTAGCTTCTTGATACTGGTTACCATATCATCATTAGATACCTTGCCCTTCTTTTTGTCTTTGCCCTTGGTTGGCTTCTTGGAAGGTGATGATGATGCACACTTGCGCTTCTTGTTTAATGGATTGCCATCCAAGTCGACTTTAGGACTGCGACAATCAACAGTGTCAGAGTTAGCTTCATCACTGTTTGCTGGAACTAGATTTCCTTCAAGTTCCATCACATCCTCGCTGTCATCACTACCATCATCCACATTGATAGTGGTTTGGTCAACTGCGAGTGAGCCATCAGCATGAGATTGATCCGAGAATAACTCTTCCAATTGATGAAAGAACCTAATGGGTCTGGTAAGATAATTGACTGCAATTTTCTGCACACAAGGTAAGGTAAAAAGAGGAAAATAATGATGTAATGAGCACAAAACATGAGAGGTTGCAGGTATAAAGAAACACAACAAGAGACAGTGAATATGAAGCATACATATATATAGACAATAGCAGCTATCCACTCATTTTTAGATTAGACCATGATATAAATAAGAGAAAAAACTACTAAGAACTTACATTGAGTCTTTGCTTTTCTGACTCAGAAAGTGTGAATGTGAAAGTGGTTCTGTCAAGGCCATTGCCACTATTGGCCATGGCACGACGCACCCAGCCCCACTTCTCCTTGCATTGACAATAGTGTCGATCCACTTGGGTTTGAGTGACACCAAGCAAAAATTTGCCATTTAGAGCATCAGCACATTGCAAGTGGCGTTGTTTCTTGAACTTGAAAGTTGCAGGTTTGTCCTTACGAAGGTCGATATACCATTCAAGCATAAACCTTGTCGCCTCGTCGGTCTAGGTTATGTACTTATCACGAGGATTGGAGTCCTCCTCGGTCTTCAGAGTGAGCTTATGCTTCCCCATGACCTACGGATAGGTCACCATTGCAAACAACTAGTTATTAAGAAAGTGGGTTGGAAGCAAAAACCCTCAAAAAAAATGTTAGCATAAGAACATGAAACATCATAGATCCAACTTACAACAGGACAGAACTAAACTTATTTAATAGTATAGAGAGACCAGATTAAAATAAGTCAAACAATATTATGAGGATACGATAATTTACACAAAGTCATTAAAATAGAAACACTACATCGTTCAATTTTTCCCTCGCATGGAAATACATCAAAGGTACAGTACAGCCTTCAAATGTTCCCTCACATGGAAATACATCAAAGGTACAGTACATCCTTCAAATGTTCCCTCCCATGGAAATACATCAAAGGTACAGTACATCCTTCAAATGTTCCATCACAATACTAAGCTGGGATAGCATCAGCCTCATTGTCACGTGCACTCTCTCTATCTGTCCACATTTGTTGAGCGATTAAATCTCGCTTGGCAGCCCACTCACGTATGTCAGCCTCTTGATCACGAACCCGCCCACTACTCCTAGGGAGGTTGGCATACCATGTCGCCTCATCCACAACATAATCATCTGGACCATTTTCTAATATCCAATTCTGCAAAGCACAACAAGCAACTACCACTTAAATCTGAGATTTTAAAGGTATGAAGAGTAAGAATCTTGAAGCGACTCTTAAGAGTCCCAAATGCCCGTTCAACTGTGGTCCTAAGTGATGAATGGCAGTGGTTGAACAATTCTTTTGGGGTAGTTGGGGTCACGGTCTCCAGCAAATTCATTTAGGTGATAGTGCACACCACGACAAAGAGGTAATATCCCCGGCCTCGCAGCATACCCAGCATCAGCCAAGAAATATTTCCCTACAGTCATGTTGTATTAACAGTGAGTTAAAGTCAAGTCGGCACAACAAAGTGACAAACATGTATGTTACATTGTATATGTACCTCCAAGTATTTTTAATCCCCCTGGACGTGGGAGGGCATCTTTTAGCACAAGAGAATCATGGGCAGAGTCCTCCGAACCAACTAGAACATATGTGAATCGAAGGTCGAAGTCAACAACTGCTAGAACATTTCGGGAGGGGTATGACTTGCGGCCCCTAAACTTGTCGACCATGTGGGCAGGAACACAAGCGAGTGCCATCTAGTGCCCCTATGCATCCCTATGAATATGAGAAAGCAGAGTTCATGTCAGGCTTGGGTTAGGTCGATCTTGTATAATCAGTAATAAATCTACGGTCTAAGGGTTACCTCAAAATACGGGTAAAATCTGTCCAGGCTGTTAGTGATTTTTGTGTGTGTGCCCCTTGATCTAATGTAAATGAGATCACGAGCTAACTCCCCCATCGCACGAAGAACAATATTGAAATATCTGCTCACTGTTTCACTAGATCGTCAGAACCAAAATCCAATGGATGAATTTGTGTGATGCTAACCGATCATGTATAGGAACATTGCTACTTGTTAGGTTGCCTTCAGGTAAAAATAGTTATGTCTTGGACCGTTCCCCTCTCTCCCGTCTACAGTAGAGAGAGGAGAATCTTTGGGCGATCCCGTCTTCCCCACCTCGCCGGCGCCAATTTCGATGGATCCCTCGGCCTCCGTCGGCTGCTTCGGCGGCGGGAGGCTGGGGGGTCCCCGAATCACGTCTGTATATAGCGTAGGGGTAGGTAGGGCTTCATCCGGCGGCGCTAGGGAGGTGGAGGTGCCGGCGGTGGTGTGTTTGCGGTCGATCTGCTCTTCCTCCGGCGTTAGCGTTCTCTGGAGCTCGAGCGTGCGTGGATTGACTTCCCCGAGCTCTTCGTTCTGCGATGCGTCGAGCTCGTCGTTCCCCATCCGGTGCCGGCGTGACGGCGGCGCCGTTTTGAAGATCCTGAAGGAGAGGTTGCGATTCACCAAGATGGCCTCACCGCCCGTGGTGCAGGGTGGAGGTGTCATGCCGAGGAGCGTCGACTTCCTTGTCGCCGAGGGGAGCCTCCGAGTCCAAGAGTGCGGAGGGATGGCGGCGGGATTCGCCGGCGCAGCGTTCTGCTCTGTGGAAGACGAAGCCAGAGTTCAGCAAGGGCCTACTTGTAATTTCTTTGTTTTCCTTGACTTTTCTGTAAGAATCTTGGTGTAATGCAATTCAGTCCTTCTACGCAAAAAAAAAAACATTGCTACTTGTTCCTCTACTGAAACATGTAGTGTATCAATTAACAACTTTTTCTGCCTGAGCCTAATGCATAGCCTGTAAAACACAGCTCGAGACATCCGCAGTTCGGCGATCAAATGACATAAAAGTTCGGCGTTCAAAAGGAAGGACGCGTAGGCAATTCATCAAACGGAGGCGCCGTCCAGCGGCGCGTCCAGTGGCGTCGGACTTGCAGGAATCGGCGTGCGCGAGCTAGTCGGCGTCGGCGAGGTTTCTGTGCTTGGTGTCGCGGAGGCGTCGCTCGGGCTTGGCGGGCTTGGCGGCGGCGTTGGGGTCGGAGTGGGAGTTGGCGCCACTGTCATCTGGTTCAAGATGAGGCCACGCTCCGCCAGGTATCACATCTTGACCTACTCGTCCAGCGTAGCCATGTCCCCCCCCCCCCAATCAGGAAAGCCAGGTTGGTGTTCCTCTTCTTCGCGTCGACATTGGTCCGAAGCAGGTCGAGCTTGACGGCGATGTTCTTCGTCAACGCCGACCACCGCGCCTCGGTTTTCTGTTCACTCTGGGCGGCCCGGGTCTTGGCGTCAGCGATGCAATGCTCGATGGACTCTTGCAAACGCACGGTAGGGCAACTGCCGCCGCCGCCGCCTTGTCTCGGGCCTTCTTGGCGTTGAACCTGTTCCGCCGGTCGGTGGTGACAGCCTCGACGTTGAACCTCCGCCTTCCAGTCGGCGTTT
>NC_041385.1:848849884-848853471 GCF_002162155.2 Triticum dicoccoides | reverse complement strand
GCCCAAACCGGCAATAATTGAGATCCTGGACGCGACTGGACCGATTTTTCGGCGCCGGCGCTAAAAAATGATCTTGAGGGGCCTATTGGAGGCGCAACTGAAGATAAAGTGGTAGTACGAACAGCAAGCAGAGCAAGTAAATAGGCTCAGCCTACCATTCATCTAACGGGCAGGGTCTCAAGGCATTCAAAGCCATCCACTGCTTCTCTGTGGTTGTACGCAGTTTTTTTTTTTTTTTGACGGGTTGTACGCAGTTGGTGGTTTTCTCTGGAACTCCGACTCTGCCATTGGTTTATTTACTAAAAACACAAGTGTTATACGTAACCTAGTGGAGATTAAAATAAAGGACGGGGATTTTTGAAACTGTCAGTCTACGCCTATGATAATATGTTCCTTCCATGATCGAACAAACTACTTCGGCTAGGCACCATGAATGATGTTTCGGGCGATCATGATGGCCAGATCCTCCACCACCGCCATCATCTGCCACTTCTCCGGCGGGTCCATGCGTCAATGGCGTAGAAGAGGAGAGTGGAGGATTTTGCCGCAGAAAAAGTGCCGAGAGCTACAAAAGCACGGGCTCGGCCATAGTTTTGGGTGGGCCTAGGGTGTTGGAGTCCTACGTGGTTGGTGTCCCCACACTCTCGTAAAGCCCCTCCTAGTTTGGTTCAGCTTGGCGGGAACAGCGGTCCTGCTCCGAAGGCTGATGAGGTCGCCGTTGGATGGCTTGCGATGTCCGGATAGCTACGTCCGGATGGATACAAACGTTTGGGTCAGCGATGGAGATGCCCTTAGTGATTTAGGTGATACAACTAAAAAAATACAGTATCACCCAAGCAACGTTAAGAAAAAAAGAAAACACTCCTCGCAGGCGCCATGAATGATCTTATGAACACACATAGGCCACAGCTAGCAGCCTTCTCCTTAGTCATTACTCCATGTTGTAGTCTGCAGACCTCCCTCCCCCATTCAATCAAAATCAATCCCCTTCCCCACTCACAATCCCCCGGAAAATTGGAGCTACCGGGGGCGCGAGGCGGCCGCCATATGAAAAGGAGCGCGGCGCCAGCCTCCTCGACTTCCTTCTCTCTAGGTCCAGCGCAAGGGCCTCCACGCTCGGCACTCACCTTAACTCTCGATTGAAGATCTCATTTCAAGGAATACGATTAAAGATCTCATTTCAAAGAATACCAGACCAATGTTGATTTTCGGTAGAACATGCAATTAGCTTATACTTTAGTATCCCGTTGCTGTTTTTTAGAATTAGTCTGTGGGTGCGTCCATGCGTCAATGGCATAGAAGAGGCGAGTGGAGGAATTTGCCGCGGAAACAGTGCCGAGAGCTACAAAAGTACAGGCTCGGCCATAGTTTTGGGTGGGCCTAGGGTGTTGGAGTCCTACATGGTTGGTGTCCCCACACTCTCGTAAAGCCCCTCCTAGTTTGGTTCAGCTTGGCGGGAACAGCGGTCCTGCTCCGCAGACTGATGAGGTCGCCGTTGTATGGCTTGCGATGTCCGGATAGCTACGTCCGGACGGATACAAATGTTTGGGTCGGCGGTGGAGATGCCCTTAGTGATTTAGGTGATACAACTAAAAAATACAGTATCAACCAAGCAACATTAAGAAAAGAAGAAAAGACTCCTCGTAGGCACCAAATGATCTTATGAACACACATAGGCCACAGCTAGCAGCCTTCTCCTTAGTCATTACTCCATGTTGTAGTCTGCAGACCTCCCTCCCCCATTCAATCAAAATCAATCCACTTCCCCACTCACAATCCCTCGGAAATCGGAGCTACCGAAGGCGCGAGGCGGCCGCCATACAAAAAGGAATGCGGTGCAAGCCTCCTCGACTTCCTTCTCTCCAGGTCCAGCGCAAGGGCCTCCACGCTCGGCACTCGCCTTAACCCTCGATTGAAGATCTCATTTCAAAGAATACCATACCAATGTTGATTTTCGGTAGAACATGCGGTTAGCTTATACTTTAGTATCCCGTTGCTGTTTTTTAGAATTAGTCTGTGGGTGGGTCCATGCGTCAATGGCATAGAAGAGGCGAGTGGAGGAATTTGCCGCGGAAACAGTGCCGAGAGCTACAAAAGTATAGGCTCGGCCATAGTTTTGGGTGGGCCTAGGGTGTTGGAGTCCTACGTGGTTGGTGTCCCCACACTCTCGTAAAGACCCTCCTAGTTTGGTTCAGCTTGGCGGGAACAGCGGTCCTGCTCTGCAGGCTGATGAGGTCGCCGTTGGATGGCTTGCGATGTCCGGATAGCTACGTCTGGATGGATACAAACGTTTGGGTCGGCGATGGAGATGCCCTTAGTGATTTAGGTGATACAACTAAAAAAATACAGTATCACCCAAGAAACATTAAGAAAAAAAGAAAAGACTCCTCGCAGGCGCCATGAATGATCTTATGAACACACATAGGCCACAGCTAGCAGCCTTCTCCTTAGTCATTACTCCATGTTGTAGTCTGCAGACCTCCCTCCCCCATTCAATCAAAATCAATCCCCTTCCCTACTCACAATCCCCCGGAAAATTGGAGCTACCGGGGGCGCGAGGCGGCCGCCATATGAAAAGGAGCGCGGTGCAAGCCTCCTCGACTTCCTTCTCTCCAGGTCCAGCGCAAGGGCCTCCACGCTCGGCACTCACCTTAACCCTCGATTGAAGATCTCATTTCAAGGAATACGATTAAAGATCTCATTTCAAAGAATACCAGACCAATGTTGATTTTCGGTAGAACATGCGGTTAGCTTATACTTTAGTATCTCGTTGCTGTTTTTTAGAATTAATCTGTGGGTGGGTCCATGCGTCAATGGCATAGAAGAGGCGAGTGGAGGAATTTGCCGCGGAAACAGTGCCGAGGCTACAAAAGTACAGGCTCGGCCATAGTTTTGGGTGGGCCTAGGGTGTTGGAGTCCTACGTGGTTGGTGTCCCCACACTCTCGTAAAGCCCCTCCTAGTTTGGTTCAGCTTGGCGGGAACAGCGGTCCTGCTCCGCAGACTGATGAGGTCGCCGTTGGATGGCTTGCGATGTCCGGATAGCTACGTCCAGACGGATACAAATGTTTGGGTCGGTGGTGGAGATGCCCTTAGTGATTTAGGTGATACAACTAAAAAATACAGTATCAACCAAGCAACGTTAAGAAAAGAAGAAAAGACTCCTCGTAGGCACCAAATGATCTTATGAACACACATAGGCCACAGCTAGTAGCCTTCTCCTTAGTCATTACTCCATGTTGTAGTCTGCAGACCTCCCTCCCCCATTCAATCAAAATCAATCCCCTTCCCCACTCACAATCCCTCGGAAATCGGATCTACCGAAGGCGCGAGGCGGCCGCCATACGAAAAGGAATGCGGTGCAAGCCTCCTCGACTTCCTTCTCTCCAGGTCCAGCGCAAGGGCCTCCACGCTCGGCACTCGCCTTAACCCTCGATTGAAGATCTCATTTCAAAGAATACTAGACCAATGTTGATTTTTGGTAGAACATGCGGTTAGCTTATACTTTAGTATCCCGTTACTGTTTTTCAGAATTAGTATTTGATATATGTGTAAATATTATACGAAATAAAATAGACTGAAATTGTGT
>NC_041385.1:848802953-848849681 GCF_002162155.2 Triticum dicoccoides | reverse complement strand
GACCCGGGTTAGGTAACACATATGTGAGCGAGTGCTCCTTTGTCTCTATCTATTATTCTGGCATCGATCGCATAGTACCTGGCCAACCCCTCAAGCCCACGTGGACGGCACTTGCGCAAGACCTGCATTCCGTGCTTACAGGATGTAATGGCACGAGTGGTAGAAGACGGGTATGAAGATAATACTTATTTAAAAATATATATAGTTGCCCAAAAGTAGAGTAGGCCATTTTGGTGACCTGGCTCCATGAAAGTCGGAACATTTGAAAACTTCAAAATTCAAACTCTTTGGTTTCAAAAAATTCTTGAAAAACAAAATGCATCTATATAAGAATGAAATGTATATGTGTGTAAAAATTCAAGATGAAATACCTTGAATAGTGACCTGTTAAAAAAACAAATTTATGGACTCGGGGATGAATAGTATCCTGTGATGAAAAACCATGGATTTGATTTTTTATGCACAAACCTCATTTCAACGTATTTCATCGTGAAAATTTACACATAGGTGCATTATGCCTCCATGTAATCTGTACTTTTCAGCTTTTTTGAACCGTAAGAAAATATGAATTTGTTTTTTTTTTCAAAAACGGCCTCCATTGAACTCGGCCTGGAAGAGCAATTTTTGCCCAAAAGAACTGCTAAAAAATGAGCAATGCTAGACATACGTAAAAAAGCTACGTAAACTAACGGGCTGTCCAACATGGGCATTGTTATTTGGTGTAGGGAGAGGGAGAGGCCCACCTCCTGAAAATCAGGGGGGAGAGATTAGTTGGTTGGAAGAATTACCGTAAAGCTTCGTAACAGTTCCGTAGGTGTAGTATTATTGTAAGAAAATAGTACTCGTAGCTTGCGAAAACGTCTTACATTATGAGAGGACGAGGGAGAACTATTGTACTACCTCCATCTAGGTGAATAAATCATTCGTGTAGTTCTAGGTCATCGATTTGAGGAATTAAATATATGTTATATGTCATGAGAAGTATATCACTAGATTTCTATACGGATGTAGTTTCTAAATATATATTTTTTGTCACATATAATACATATTTAGATAGTTAAGTCGTTGACCTAGAACTACGCAAATGACTTATTCACCAAGATGAAGATAGTATCATCCAGACAACGTTAAAGAAAAAAAGAAAAGATTCTTTTTAGGTGCTATGAGAGCATGGTTAATAATATAGTCAGCTGCTGGCTATATGATGTTGCCATGTCACATATACTCAAGCTTATAGCCAACAAGTACAATAGCTAGATATAAATATGTACTACTTTGTTGATACATGGCCTACCTCACTCTCTCACAAAGTACTTAGGAGCACGTGCTGCAGCCGGCTGTTAACTAGTACTCCCTCCTTTCCGGTTTATAAGAGCAAGTACAATAGAGCTGAGTCGGCGGGCTATAAGCAATTAACTAATATATTTCTGCTTAGTTGGAGGAAAGAGAAGAGGAGAGAGAAGGTAAGCGGGCTCTTCGTGAAGAGCCAGCTCTAGCACGTGCTCCTAGGCACTTTGTGAGAATGAAAGGTGGGTCACATAATAAAGAAATAATACACTTTTTTAATCTACTACTGTACATGTTGGCTATAAGATGGGCTGTAGATGACATGGCACTGGCTTATAGCCAGCAGCTGGCTATACTATTAACCATGCTCTAAGGCTCAATTCAAAAATCTCACCAACCAAGGTAGATGGTGAGTGGTGGAATACCTTTTGGAGTTTGCAAAAGCACCCAATTAATGTTCTTGTTTTCCTCAAAAAAGTATGTTTACCAATGCATTAATTGCAATGCATGCATGCATAAATTACATGCATTGGTCAATTTTCTCTTAATACTTGCATGCAATAATTTTATGCACCTTGGAATCTGAACATGTGATGGGAAACAACCAAATTGAGCCTTATAAAATGGAAAAACTAAAATATTGAGATAAGCCCTATAAACCGGAAAGGAGGGAGTAGCCCGCTTCTCTTCTCTCTCCTCTTCTCTCTCTTCCAAGTAAGAAAGAATATAATATTTAATGTCTTGCAGCCCACCTACAACACCATATTGTAATTGCTGAATGATCTTCTCAACGCACACAGCCCACAGCTACCACCGCCCGTCCTCCTCACTTATTACTCATTCATGATGTAACAGTTTACTAGGTGTAGTATTGTAATAAAATAGTACCCCTAGCTCGTAAAAATGTCTTACATCATTAGAGGACGAGGGAGTACTACTATATAAGATAACGTTAAAGAAAAAAGAAAAGATTCTTCCTAGGCGCCATGGGAAAAAACGACAGATTTGACTTGTAGACAAAATAAAATCACAAAATGAACTATTACGAAAAAAAATCATCCGGATGAACTTTTTGTGTAGTGCTCCACATCTAAACGTCATACTGCACTGTGCAATGCTCGGCTCTCAGGCGCTACACACCTGATCATCGTTGCACCCTGAGCTGGCTAGAAAATATTAAGTCAGTGTGCAACGTCTAGAAGATAGTAGTGTAGCGTCTAGCGCGTGGCGTTGCACTACACTTAGCGCAAGAGCTGCCCTCGTCCCTCTGCAACAAAAGAAAACAGTCAGCTGGCGTACGCTCCTGCCGCAAAAGAAAGGTAGACCGAGGCTGAACAAAACGACAAGACAAGACACGTTCTAGCTGTATATACTTTTTACCACCACGAACGATTTACCGTCCCGGTCCGCTCCAAAAAACTGGAGCCACTCCACGCACTGTGCACCTGGGCAGCACTCCATTCACCGCTTCCTGTGACAAAAGGGACCCGACTCCCAAGACTCTCATTGATCTCGCCCTCCCTAGAACCCCAAGCGCTAAGTGCAACTAGTGCAACGCCTACGCGGTAGACAGTGTAGCGCTTATTTTTTAGGAGTTGCACATTAACTTAGCATTTCTCAGTCAGCTCGGGGTACGACGATGGTCAGGCGTGTAGCGCCTGAGAGCTAGGCGTTGTACAGTGTGGTGTGACGTGTAGCTGTCGGGCGCTACACAAAAAGGTTAGCCGGTGAAAAAAATTTGTCAACAGTTTATTTTGTGATTTTGTTTCGTGCACAGGTCAAAACAGTGATTTTTGCCGGCGCCATGAATCATCTTCTCAACGCACACAGTCCTCCTCACTCTCCCTCTCTCCCCATTCAATCAATCAATCAATCAATCCCCTTCCCCACTCACAATCCCTGGTACAGTAGTACAGTAAATCGGAGCTGCCGGAGGCGCCAGACGACCGCCGGACCTCCTTCTCCCCGGGTCCAGCCAGCGCAAGGGCAACCACGCGCGGCCGGTCCCCACCTTAACCCCCCCTGAGCTGAGCTGAGCTGGTCGACGAGCCTGCCCCTGCCGCCGCGCGAATCACAAGGCGGCGCCGCCGGCCTCTCCGACCCCCTCTCCAGATTCAGTTCAGCGCCGGTGTACTCGCTTTTGTTTCCATTTCTCCTAAAGAAGCAGTTTTGCACCTGCACTGCCATTTCTTCTCCACTCTGATCTGAAGTCTCAACTCCCCGTGTTCTCCTCTCCGACCCCCACTCCACTCCAGGCTTCAGCGTCAAGGATCTCACACAAGTAGAGTATATGCACCTACTCGTCCATGTCCTGTTGTAGTTCTGCACTTGTGGTTCTGCGTGTGACTCATGTTGGCTTTTGTTCGCTAGACCAAATTGCCCAGGAGCTACACAACGTACGTGCAAAGCTAGCCGAACAAGCAACCAAGCTGGCAGCTTAATCGATTATTGGCTGTACGTGCTCGTATGTACGTGTGTAGCCAGCGACGCTCTCGACGGAAACTTGCGATCGAACCTAGACAGAGGAAAAATCTTGTTTCCGTTTCTCCTAAAGAAGCATTTTTGCACCTGCACTGCCATTTCTTCTCCATTCCGATCTCAAGTCTGAACTCCACTCCAGGCTTCAGCGCCAAGGATCTCACACAAGTAGAGTATATGCACCTGCTCGTCCATGTCCTTGACACCATTATCTTCTCCGCCACTGTTGTACTTCTGCACTTGTGACTGCATCCCTTCCTCTTGGTAATGTTTTTTTTTCTTCTTTTTTTCCTTCTTACTCTGCTCTAGTGGATCCTCTGAATCAAATCACATGTCCTTCGTTCATCTTAATTACAACATTTTTTTTTTGCCATTTGCGAATTATGGTTTGTTAATTGTAGATTATCTTTCTCGTTTGCCCGGCACAACTCTGCAGTTTGCTCGCTTTGGGACAACACTCACCAGGTATGCTGCTCTGTTTCCTCTCTTGTTATTTACCTCTTCAGATTAATTTGCACTACAGTCTCTATCAGTCAGAACCAATTGATTCACGCAAACATCCAGTAAATGATTCCTCTCCACTCTAAAATGCAGATCTGATTCCTCTCCAGGTTCAGCACCAAGGATCTCACTGTGGGGGTGTGCTACTGCTAAGGTACCTGCATTTGCTTCCATTTCTGCTCACAAGCATATGCACCTGCATGTCTACTCCGTGGTTATTTGTTTTTGTCCGTTGTGGATCTCTTGCATGCTGTGGTTCATCTTAGTTGGAACATTTGCCCATTTGCTAATTCTAGTTCGTAACTTGGTAAATTATCTTTCTTGTTCGCCTGGCAGATCTCTCAAGTTTGGAACGTTTACTGTCTTACATTTCACCAAATTTGGTCGCTCACGAGGCTGCTGTCACCGCCACAGTCTTCATCTTGGTTGCCAGTCAACAGCACCAGGTATGCACCATTTCCTCTCTTGTCTCTCAAGATTTAGCTCAAGTGCAGCCATTAACTCTGAGCATTGGTTTCCACTGCAGCCTCCATCAGTCACAACCTCCTTTTCAAAAAAAAAAAAAAGCCTCCATCAGTCACAACCAATTGAGAGAACCAACATCCAGTAAAATGGCTTAACTGCAGCTCCGATTCCCCCCCATTCTCCACTCTGAACGGTAGCGCCAACTTCTGCACCACCACCAACAATTATGAAGTAGAAGGCGTCCAGCTTGGTTGCAACCCTTCGTCCTGGTAATTTACTTTGTCTTTCTTACCCTGCTTTGGTCATTTACTAACTGTAGCTGGTAAATTGTAAACTATGTTTCTGGTTCAATTTTGCTCCATTTCCACCGCATTTTCTTCTCCACTCTCAACTACAGCTCTGAATAACTCCCCACTCTGAACTGTAGCTCTGGTTCTGCGGTTAATTAGTTCTGCCTGTGCTGCAGTTGTGGTTCTGGACCAGTACAAGGTGACGGACCCCTTCATATTGGTAATGTCATCTGCCTTTCCTAGTCTACTCTGGTGGATCTCTCACATCTTCCAAAATCACGTGTCCAGTTGGTACATTTCGCCATTTGGTAATTATTATCTTTCTGGTTCGCCTGACAGATCTCTGGTCGCTTGGGAGGATACTGGTGTTGAGGCTGAAGCTTCAGAGACTGCGTTCACTGCTGCCGATTTGGTTGCCATCACAGTCACTTGGCCCCTCACGAGACTGCTGTCACCGCCACAGTCTTCATTCGACGACACCAGGTGTGCCCTGTTTCCTCTCTTGTTATTTATATCTTTGGTTTAGCTCAAGCACAACCATTAACGCCGATCATTTGTTTGCAGTACAATCTCTATCCGTCACACAAAATGGAGGCGACGTCCATCAGCATTGGTAAGTCCGTACTGAGCGGGGCGCTCAAATTTCTATCTAGTCGGCTGTGGCCGAGGAGGTGGCTCTGCAGCTTGGTGTGCAGCGCGACCACTGCTTCATTTCGGACGAGCTCGAGATGATGCAGTCATTCCTGATGGCTGCGCATGAGGAGCGAGACGACAATAAGGTGGTCAGGACTTGGGTGAAACAAGTCCGCGATGTGTCCTACGCCGTCGAGGACTGTCTCCATGATTTCGCCGTTCGTCTTCAGAAGCAGTCCTGGTGGCGCATCCCTCGCACGCTGCTAGACCGGCGTTGTGTGGCGAAGCAGATGAAGGAGCTCAGAGCCAAGGTGGAGGATGTCAGCCAGAGGAACCAACGGTACCACCTCATCAAGGGCTCTAGCTCCAAGCCTACATCTGCTGTTGGGCACCCTACCATCTCTTGTGCGACAATGTCTGCCGCTGATGATGCAAGGGTACTGCGGCAGAAAGCAAAAATGGATCTCGTCAAGTTGATCAATTGCAAGGATGATGCACTTCGAGTGATAGCGTTGTGGGGCACAAGTAGCAGTGATCTGGGGGAGATATCCATCATTCGAAGTGCCTACGAAGATCCTATGATACACAAGAATTTTGATTGCTGTGCTTTGGTCACATTGATGTGTCCTTTCAGTCAGACAGATTTCATTCGAAGCATTGTTCGGCAAATCTATATTAATTCTTTTCAAGAGATGGGAGAAGAAGAAAAAACAACTATTGGGGCCCAAATTTTGAAGATGATGGCGCCGGTGACAGAAGATGGTTTGGCTTATGAGTTCAAGAGATATTTGAATGACAAGAGTTATCTAATTGTACTCAATAAAATTAGCACCATTGAAGATTGGGATTGCATCAAAACATGTTTCCCAGACAACAAGAAAGGAAGCCGAATCATAGTATCCACTGAGCAAGTTGAAGTTGCAAGCTTATGCATAAGAGCAGAGGATGAAGCTCTTGTGCGTAAGAAGTTATTTGCTGATCAGTCTCTTTATGCTTTCTACAATAAGGTAATTTTTTAAGCCCTAAAATTGTCTAATTAATGCTCCTCTTTTTTTTATTTTTGTTCATTGAGTTTTTCTTACCATAATTAACTATACATGCAATTGTGTTGTCATGAAAGTTTTAGGTTAATAACCATTCTGCACATTTTGATTACAAAATAATTATATATTTTTCTATTTTCATGCGAAAGAATTTGTAGGATTTGCATACATTTCACTCATCAACTTAGATATATTGTAACCTTAGTGTGTCAAGGCCTAATGTGTAAGGCATGGTGAGGCATTAATTGTGTGTTTGTGTTTAGGTTTCTCAGGAGCGAAGGAATGCAGTGGAAAAAGGGTCCACCTCATATGTAGCCTCTCCTGGTATTAACAGCTCTGCACACAAGAACATCCTCACTCGCATGGAGACAATGTCTACTCTAGAGGAATCTCGTCTCATCGGGAGAGCGAATCAAAAAGAGGAAATCATCAAACTAATCTCAAATAAAGATCTCCAGCATTTTCATGTGCTCACCTTATGGGGAATGGGTGGTATTGGGAAAACAACACTAGTGACAGATATTTATCAAACCCAAGAGATTAGTAGCATGTTTGATAAGCGTGCTTGTGTCACAGTCATGCGCCCTTTCAACTCAGCACCACTCCTTGAGAGCTTAATTATGCAATTCAGAGATAAGGATGAAGATAAAAATGAGACAGATTTAAGGAGATGTTTAGAAGGAAAGAGATATCTGCTTGTTCTTGATGATCTGTGGTCCATAGGAGAGTGGGATGCTATAAAACAATATTTGCCAGAAACGGCAGCAAGCTGCATAATAGTCACCACAAGGGAAGAGAATATAGCGAAGCACTGCTCCAAGGATGAAAGAAATATATACCCTCTTTACCATCTGGGTCCTGTTGATGCATGTACCCTCTTCACCAAAAAGGTACAAATAAAGTAGTGTCATGCTCAATTAGTTGTTGCATTTATTTGTCTCCATCTTATTTGTGTGTGAATGCTACCTTCACAAGAAATTTTGAGCACATATAGCAAAATTGTAGAATCAGCTTGCTTGGCCCTTGTCTACTAAAACTTGGATTTGACATTTCTTAGAAATCGTATACAAATAGATAAGAGTAATACTTGTAAATACAAAGGCATCGGAACACATAAACTGCGATTAAAATAAGGTGGACGCATGATAATCTATATAGTTATTGGTAGGTCCAACCAAATAATTTGTGAAACTTGATGTTGTAGAAGTGAAGTAGGATATCCCTGTTTGGTTATGGCAACATGTGGGTCAGTAGAGGCACAAATAAAGGTTCATCCTATTTTACATGGTACAAAGGGGTGTGTATAGGCATTTTTTCCTCATTACTGAAAATCTTCCAGCGGCCACATTTTTCTATTGGATATATCCTCTCAACATTTTCATCCACCTAGATCTACCGCAATAAAATATACGCTTCAGTAATTATGGAAGAATATTTGATTTGCTCATAAGAACGTTCTCATCGGCTCTGTCTTTTGCTCAATCCATATTAAATCAAGTCAGCGAGTTCTTACATATTTGTATAGGCATTTTGGAATTCGAGGGTTCGTGATTTTCTTTTTCTAGCGTTGAAATGGGAGTTCTAGAAAATCTGTAAATAGTATATAACGAAACTATATTGTATTATATTTAGATAAAAAGAAATCATACATCTTGAAAGTACAAGTTGATAAGCTGAAGCATTCGGTTATTCTTTTTCCTGTAATTGAGCATATTTCCATATCTCCTGCCATGTTAACAATAATGAATCAAAAGAATCTTTAACTGAACAACATTATTACTCAACAGAGAATGAGAGGTCCTGCAATATGATTATTTGTATGTAACAACATTATGCTTGTAGCATGGTAACACTGCTATTGTCTTTTATCGGACAACATATATTCCTAGTTTCCTACAAGAGTGTTGATTAGACACAATATCATATAATTATATAATGAGATAATCTATTTGATCGGATCTGAGAATTCTAGTAACTGGACAATACATCTGATTAGATGGAAAAAATAGTCTTTGAAACTCAGGAATGGCATACAAGCTCAAATATATCTTTTGCAATCCCAAAACATTGGCATGGTTTGGCATACGAATCTGGGATACATTTTCTCGTATTTTGTACAAATGAAAATGTTTCATCTGAAGCCCCTACAAATTCATGCACTACAAACATACCTCTAAGAAAGCTAAGGCTTGTTTTGTGTCCTACAAGTGCAGTTGACGAATCTAGAGAGAACACACCTGGGTCTATGTGGTTACATTTTTTTCCTTGAATACAGTATTACATTAATTTTACATTCAGGAGTTTGGTTTCAAGGAGTTTTCAGTACTTAATCTTTTTTGAAGATAGTAGGCATGTTGTTTGGCTTCACATTGTTGAAAGCCCCAATGGCAAAGTAGGATCTCACAAAGTAAACCCCTAAATTGGTCGAGCACCACAGTCCCGGACCGCATGGTTGGAATGATGCAAGATGGTGTAAACAACAACCTACAAGCATCACCACAGCAGGCAACAAACAACAACATAGCAATAGAACCTAGAAATACAGAACAACTACTAGTGGGTTGAGTTGCATGGTCTCCCTGATCTTGTCTTGGTGTGAGTTGGAGCTTCATGAGCTTTGGTGCATCCATGAAGCAGTGATAGAGGCACAAGGAGGGCCGTGTGAGCGAAACACTGTAAAACTTGTTGAACTAGCTGAGCTGCCTGAGCTGGTTGCACTCCGAGTCAATGGCCACCTAGCACCGTGGAAAGGCCCATGCCTCCTGACTTCACGGGCCACTAAGCACAACACACCAGTCAGACGACGACCGCCTTGCCGCCTTCAGAAGAGGTGAGGTGCAACAACGGAGGGCATTGTTACACTTGGCTTTCTTGGCATGCACTGCAGGTAGGAATGAGTGGGACGATGGGTCTTTGCACTAGGGTATGTTGCTAGGCGGGAGGAAAACATTCTTAGGAAGAACAATGATGACATGAGTGAAAAAGATGGATAACGGAGAAACCTATTAGCTAGCAAAAAGTACCAGTGTCTCACTTTTACATCTTTATACTACATACTCTAGTACTAAATGACTTATTGATATGGATTTCTTTCTTCTAGTACGTGTTAGACAATCACAATAGTGCTCATATGATTTTTTTTTCTTCTAGTACTAAATGAATTGTTGATATGAATTTCAGGTATTTAAGGAGACCGTAAATTTGGATGAGCAATATCCAGAGTTGGTTGAACAAGCAAAACTAATATTGAAGAAGTGCGGAGGACTTCCCCTTGCACTAGTCACCATAGGTGGCTTCTTGGCAAGCCAACCAAAAACTGCTTTTGAATGGAGAAAATTGAATGAGCATATTAGTGCTGAGTTGGAGATGAATCCAGAACTTGAGATCATAAAAGCAGTCCTTATGAAAAGCTATGATGGTTTACCCTATTACCTCAAGGCTTGTTTCTTGTATTTTGCCATCTTTCCTGAAGACTACATGATTCTGCGGAGACGCTTAGTGCGCCGGTGGATTGCAGAGGGTTACTCAAGTGAGGTGCGTGGCAAGTCTATGGAGGATGTATTGGATGGTTACTTCATGGAACTCATAGGCAGGAGCATGATCCTGCCATCTCAACAGTCAATTCATAGTAGAAAAGGAATTGACTCATGTCATGTCCATGATCTCATTCATGAAATTGCCATCTCAAAGTCTTTGGAGGAAAATCGTGTATTCACATTGGAGGAAGGGTGCAGCTTAAACAACCATGGCACAGTGCGTCATCTTGCTATAAGCAGCAATTGGGAGGGAGATCAGTGTGAGTTTGAGAATATAGTAGACTTGTCCCGTGTACGATCATTGACAGTGTTTGGAAACTGGAGGCCGTTTTACATTTCTGATAAGATGAGTTTGCTACGAGTGCTGGACTTGGAAGGCCAGTGGGATCTGCTTGATCATCATCTTATGCATATTGGGAAACTTGTACACCTTAGATATCTTTCTATAAGGGGACATAGTGATATATTTCACCTGCCAAATTCATTGGGGAACCTGAGACAACTCCTGACACTAGATATTTCAGGTACGAGCATAATAAAGCTACCAAGGACTATCACCAAGCTTGTGAAGATGCAACACATTCTTGCTAGGGACATAGCAATGGGAAATAGAAATATATTTGAAGATGCAGATGAGCAGTCGCTAATGAGCTTGCCTTTATATTCAGCGCATTGCTGTGTGGCATGCTGTGCGCCTAATCGTCTGGCAGATGATCTTTGTCTTGAAGATGGTGCACTTTACAGGCGTGATGCATGCACTGTGTTCTGTTGCAGCATATTACCTTATTATGCGGCAGGAGGACGAAGTCCAGGTGGTGTTGAAGTGCCAAGAGGGATTTGGAAGCTGAAAGCCCTTCACACACTGCGTACCGTGGATGTCTCAGCAGGAAAGGCTGTTCTAGAAGATATAAAAAAACTCACCCGGTTGCGCAAGTTAGGAGTGACAGGCATAAACAAGAGAAACAGTCAAGAGTTGTGTTCAGCAATTGCTCGTCTCAACAGCCTGGAGTCTTTGTCACTCCACTCACGCGGAGAGCCAGGTATATCAGGCTGCTTGGATGGCTTGTCATCAACTCCAGAAAACCTGCAGAGCCTCAAGTTGATAGGCAACCTGGTTGAGCTGCCAAAGTGGATCCAGGGCCTCAAAATTCTGGTGAAGCTGAAGCTAGAGGGCTCGAGGATATCGGAGCATGACGCAACCATACAAGTCCTTGGGAATCTACCAAACCTGGCCACCCTACGTCTATTGGATTACTCGTTCGTTGGTGAAGAAGTCCGTTTCAGTTTCCGTCGGGAGGCATTCCCGAGCCTGAAGGTGCTGCAGCTGGAGTGGATAGAAAACCTCAAGCTGGTGGGATTTGAAGAAGGAGCAGCCCCTAAGGTTGAGTTGCTGCAGTATTGGGGTCGGAGAAATCCTAGTATTGGGTTGTTTAGTGGGTTACCAGATCTGCCAAGCCTCAAGGAATTGATGCTGCATAGGTCGGACTGGCAGGAGGAGTTTGTGGGGTACTCCCTCCGTTCGGAATTACTTGTCTCGGAAATGGATGTATCTAGAACTAAAATACGTCTAGATACATCCATTTCTGCGACAAGTAATTCCGAGCGGAGGGAGTACTTGCGAGGCGAGCTGGCAGAGAATGAAAACAAGCCTGTTCTGAAGAGTTGGAGTCGGTAGTCCTAGCTCCATCCCTTGTATTAGCGCCTACAGAAGGCTCGTTTTGTGTCATCAACTTCATGTGCAAGCTCTTGTTCCCTTTGTGTAGTCACCGTGGTAGCAAATGACATTATAATTTGGTCGTTTTGTTCATCCGTCACGGCTCTTTGATTTTTATATATGTGTCTCTTTTTGTGCGCAGTTGAGCCAATAGAAGTTTTTCATGTGATGTTTTAGGAAACAGAGCAACCAGTGAGAAAATTGTACTGTAGATGAGCATGTGTCCGTCTGTCCACTCTGCTTTTAGGTTGGCACCGCCAGCATTTACAACATTGATCACGATAATGGTTCCCCATCATCATAACCACGCGTTGATGGATGATCATAGTCTGTTTGACACAAGCGGTGGGACATCAAGTCAACGGCAACAGCTGGATCAAGGAATGCTCTGCCTACCACCCGTCAGTTTCCTTCTACTATATTACTACTGTCACATTTCGACAGAACATCCAACCATCCTTTCAGATAGACTACCGCGCTTGAGCTTGGGCTTCATCGATTGCTCTCTCACTAGATGGGTAATTGGCGACTGATTCATCAGTAAGTCGAAAAATTGAGCCCGAGTTTGGATTTTACCCGCCTTGCCAATTCATTAGTAAGCCGAAAAATTGGTGACTGATTCAGCCACCAACGACTTGGCAGCTCCTGTTAGGCGCTTCAGGCGCCGTTAGGAGAAGGAATAATTAGATTTATGCCCCTAGTTGTGTCTCACCCAGTTGTTTTACCTCTAATTTGCAAAAGTCACCGGTTCTGTCCAAGTCACTTCGCTCCTCTTACGCTTTTGCCGTTCGACCGTTTGACCGTCAGTTTGAAAAATTCATAACTAATTCATACTAAATCAGAAAAATGCAAATAAGATACCAAAATGTTTGAAAAAACATCACCCATATGTCAGTGTCATTTGCATTCATGAAAAAAAGTGTTGAAAAGTGCTCGTCCGAGTTTTAGCTCTTATGATACCACCCTGAATAGTAAAATCTAAAAAAAAATCAAAAAATTCAAAAAAAAAATGTTGGCAAAGAATGACAACTGTTTTAAGTGCTTGCCAAGTTTCATCGGGGAACGACATTCGTGGAAGTCGTGGCAAAAAATAATCTATTTTTGAAGTGCTGATTGTTTTTTTTTGCCTGGTTCTGTAGTGAACAACATGATGATGTTTTCTTTCGGCAAAATAACATGGCGTCCGGGCGTCCCATATCCGCCCCAGATTTGGGCTGACTATGGGCAGTGCCGGTTAGTTTGGACGTTTGGGCCGACTATGGGGAGACCGGTTGAGTGGCATTTTTGCGTCCAGTGACCGGGCAACCCACCCGGACGTTTGGAGCGGGTATGAAGGGTCCGGTTATAGATGCTCCTACAAGTAAGATGGAATGCACACATTGTTTTTTATAAGGAGAACACACCAGCATTTTTGTATGTGCTTAAATTTTCTAAGATTGCTATCTTAGTATTGGACGATATCTTATCGACCACACCATACCTACTTCACGGGTGGTCAATGCTAATACTCCTAGATTCTACTCCCTCCGTCCCAGAATTTTTGTCTTAGATTTGTCGAGTACCTCAAATTCTTTTCCAGACTACTCAAGTCTAAGAGATCCCTCACACATGTTATTCCATTCGCAACCGCGCGATGGAGATCCAACGGCTCTAGAATGCTCTACTCTCGTGCCAACAGAAAAAACAAATCCCGTGCTAGAACTGACCGAACCACACCGGCGGCGGCGGGGCGGCGCGGCGAAGGCGCCGCCGCATTCGACCCCGTCACCCTCCAACCCATCCACCTGCTCCCGCCACCGCCTCTCTTCATCCACCCCTGCCGCGGATCGACCTCCTCCGCTATCTGCCGATGCGTTTCAACGCCGGCCGCAGCGCTCGTGGATGGGATTTGGAGTTGGAGGCGACTCGACCAGTGCCCGCCCGCCGCTCGACCAAAGCAGCCCCAGGCAGCGCCGACCGACTCGCCGTCCTCCCCTACCCTGCTGCCCGGTCAGCAACTTGCCGAGTTGGGGGTAATGTAATACTCAGGTTACTGAAGTCTAGTATTTTCAGTTCAGAATCTCCAACATGATATGCATGTGTTGCTTTTTTTTCTTTCTTTCTAGCTGGCCAAGCAAATGATTAATTCTTAGTGTGAGATACTCTGTTCAGAATCTCCAACATGATATGTATCAACGAATGTGTTTCTTTCCTCTCACTGGCCACTGAATGGATCACTTCTTCTTCTTAGTATGGGCCAGTCAGTTGGTCATGAATATGGTGGACTTGTATGAACTTACAAGACATAATAAGGTGATTCAAAGATTGATGAAAATTGAGGACTGGGCGATAGCCTAGTGGTGGTATGTGGCAGAAATAAATAATGTGGTCATCTCTGAATGTTCACCTTTTTTGGTTCCTGCCATGTTCTTGTTTTTTAAGTGGAACACATTGAAAGAATTCAGCAGTATTAATTGGACCATATCCTGCTGTATGTATATAATGAGGTACTCCTATTTCTTTCTCCAACCATATAGACTCTGAAGAACAATGAATCGGCAATTTGTGTTGTTTTGTTGTAAGCATACTTCTCATTCAACACTACATGCCGTACAGAACTAACAAAGAAAGAGATGCTAATACCAAATGCAGAGAACTACTAACACAAAGCGCGCTATTGTAAAAAAGCTCTGAACACATTGCATCTTTTTGTATCTATAAACCAATGGAGTAAAGGTAACTGGTGTGTCATTTCAACTTTCAAGTTTGTCTTTTGGTCCCTAGCTATATGTTCTGTTTCTCTGATTGGCGTGCACCCATGTGTGCTGTGGACCCTAAATACCACTTCTCCTACTACGAAGGTGTGAATCCAATCATCCACTGTGATTAGGCTCAGCTGATTGTCTAAAAAGAAGTAATACTCAGAGGAAAGCATCTGCTTTTCCCCCAAAAGGGAAGAAATAAAGATGCCCCAGCTGTTAACGTGCTATGTTCAGTTAGCTGCCCCTGTTGCTTTATGTCAAAAAAGTAACAATGCCGGTTTAGTGCTGAGCTACTGCATTCTGGTGGGAGTAGTTTATTTCTAATTAGGCCACCTAATCGTCTAAAAGGAATACTGGCCAAGTTGCTGTGCTGTTGCTAGACTGGACGTGATTAGTGGAGGAAGTAGGTACTCGATGCAACCAACAATCAATCAGTATTGTGGTAACCGGTACAACCAACCAAAGTAGTACCTAACACATCCACTTATCCCCTGAAAAGTTGATACTCGCATTAGCTTCCATTTTCCTTAGAAGCAAGTATCTGCACGCCTAACTTGCTCACTCCGCCATTCTCTTCTCCACCCTGGACTGTAATTGTGTTTGACTGTGTTCTGCATGTTCTGTGAGTTCTGAGCATTCCAATGGCGGAGCGGGTGGTCACCATGGTTGTCAAGCCACTGATGTCCATCGTGGAGGAGGCGTCCAGCTACCTCCTAGTACAAGGTGATGGAGTGCATGGAGGAGCTGCACAAGATCCTAAAGTGCAAGGCGTAAGCTGCTAACCATCAATAGCTGGCCAAGCCAAGGCTTAGTTTATAATCTGTATGGGCCACTCAGTTTAGAATCTTCAACATGATATGTGTTGCTTTCCTGTAACTGGCCAAGCAACAGATTAGTTCTTGGCATGGGCTATTCAGTTGGCCATTAGATGGAATTCATGAACATTCGAAACATAGGGTGATAGAGGACTGGGTGGTAGCCCAGTGGTATGTGAAAGCGCAATGGTGCGTCCAGGCCAGCCTGGGCTCAACTCCCGGTGGACATGAAATTTAGCCACATCAGAAAATTGTATTCGAATTAGATCACAGTAGTTCCTAGCTACCTATTCTGTCTTGCCTCCGTAAAGAAATATAAGAGCGTCAAACCAATAGACTCGACTTTCTTTGTGCACATTTGCTGGTCTTGCTGCAAGATATGGCCTTGCTGGTCTCGACTGTTACTTTCACTTACTCAATGGTGCTCATATAGCACATGTGCTGATTTTGTGTCCATATATGTGTATGCTTCCCTTTAAACTGACAAAAAATATTTTTTCCATCTCTGGATATTCCTTGTTTCTCCAATTGGACCCTGGAGGTCTGAAAAACAATCATACCATCACTGAGAACGTTTTTTATTTTGTTGTAAGCATATTTCTTATCCAGTATTATGTTATAATTTCGGTGTAGCCTTTTTAGCTATTAACTACTTAAATAGAACTGACAAAAAAAAGAGATGCTAAATAAAATGTAGATAAACTACTATAACGCAAGTTCTTACATAAAGATACTAAGTAAAAATATGGCCTTGCTGTAAGCACACTGCATTTTTTATTCTTACAGAAACGGATGGAGTAAAGTTTATTGGTTACTGGAGTGTCGTTTCAAGTTTGTCCCTACATCCTCTCTCTCTCTCTCTCTCTCTCTCTACTGGTTACTGGGGCATCATCTTGTTAAGGAACAAAGATACCCCTGCAATTAACGTGCTATGTCAGAAGGCTCAGTTAGCTTTCCCTGTTAACCAAGAAACAATGCCTGTGCTGAGGTACTGCCAGCTGGAGTGATTAGTTTAGTTCTAACTAGGCCCTGCTAATTGTCTAAAAAAGAAGTCAGGCCCAGTCGGAGGTACTTGAAGTGCATATCAAGCCCAGTGGGACACACCGACGCATGTTTCGACGCATGTTTAAAATAGAAAAGCTCTACTCCTGCAAACTAGTGTTATTCTATTAAGTACAACCATCGATTTGTGTTGTGGTAAGTAGTTAGTCGATGCAACCGACCAAAAGCATCCACTTGCCCACAAAATTCAATACAATACTTGCACTGGATTCCATTTTCTCGGAAGCAAACATCCGCACATCTAGCTTGTCCACACCATTCTCTTCTCCACCCTGGACTGCAATTGTGTTCTGCGTGTGTCGCAAGCTCTGAGCATTCCAATAGTAGAGCTGGTGTCCACTGCTGTCCATCGTGAAGGAGAAGGGTCCAGCTACCTCATGGATGGGTACAAGGTGATGGAGGCGTGTGACGGCATCCCTTTGTCCTGGTAAGTCCTTTTGACTTTCTTAGTATGCTCTGTTGGATCCCTCGCATCCTCTGAATCTCTTGTCTACCTTGATCTTAATTAGAACATTTGCTTATTTTCTAATTCTAGTTTGTAAACTATAAATTATCTTTCTGGCTCGCCTAGATCTCTGAAGTTCGGCCACTTACGAGAAGGCTAGTGTTGAGGCTGCGTTCACTGTCTTGGATTTCACGGCTGCTTTGGTCGCTCACGAGGTTGCTGTCACCGCCGCAATCTTCATCTTGGTCGCCGTCGACAACACTAGGTATGCTCTGTTTTCTCTCTTGTTATTTACCTCTTATGATTTAGCTCAAGCACAGCCATTAACACAGAGTATTAGTTTGCAGTACAACCTCTATCTGTCACATCCAATTGATCCACACAAACCTCCAGTAAATGGAGGCGACGGGCATCAGCATTGGAAAGTCCGTGTTGAGGGGGGCGCTCAACTATGCCCAGTCCACTGTGGCCGAGGAGGTGGCTCTGCAGCTTGGTGTCCAGCGTGACCGCTCCTTCATTATAGATGAGCTTGAGATGATGCAAGGTTTCCTGATGGCCACACATGATGAGCGGGATGACAACAAGGTGGTAAAGATCTGGGTGAAGCAAGTTCGCGATGTGTCCTATGCTGTCGAGGACTGCGTCCTGGATTTTGTTGTCCGTCTTGAGAAGCAATCTTGGTGGTGTCTCGCTCGGACGGTGCTAGCCCGGCGTTATGCGGCGAAGCAGATGAAGGAGCTCAGAGCAAAGGTGGAGGAGGTCAGCCAGAGGAACCAACGGTATCACCTCATCAAGGGCTCTAGCTCCAATCATACCTCCGCTGCTGGGCAGCCTACCATCTCCAGTGCGACGATGTCCGCCGCCGATGATGCAAGACTGCAATGGCAGAAAGCAAAAATGGATCTCGCCAAGTTGATCAATTACAAGAGTGATGCACTTCGAGTGATAGCGTTGTGGGGCACAAGTACCAGTGATCTGCAGGAGATGTCCATCATCGGAAGTGCCTATGAAGATCCCATAATACACAAGAATTTCGATTGCTGTGCTTTGATCACATTGATGTGTCCTTTCAGTCAGACAGATTTCATTCGAAGCATTGTTCGGCAAATCTATATTAATTCTTTTCAAGAGCTGGGAGAAGAAGAAAAAACAACTATTGGGGCCGAAGTTTTGAAGATGATGGTGCCGGTGACAGAAGATGGTTTGGCTTATGAGTTCAAGAGATATTTGAATGACAAGAGTTATCTAATTGTACTCAATAAAATTAACACCATTGAAGATTGGGATTGCATCAAAACATGTTTCCCAGATAACAAGAAAGGAAGCCGAATCATAGTATCCACTGAGCAAGTTGAAGTTGCAAGCTTATGTGTAGGAGCAGAGGATGAAGCTCTTGTGCGTAAGAAGTTATTTGCTGATCAGTCTCTTTATGTTTTCTACAGTAAGGTAATTTTTTTAAGTCCTAAAATTGTCTAATTAATGCTCCTCTTTTTTTTTATTTTCATTCATTGTCTCAACTAAGAGTTCTTTTTACCATAATTAACTATACCTGGACTTTTGTTGTCTTGAAAGTTTTAGGTTAATAACCATTCTGCACATTTGATTACAAAATAATTATATATTTTCCTTTTTTCATGAGAAGAATTTGTAGGATCTGCATACATTTCACTTATGAACTTACATATATTGTAACCTTAGTGTGTCAAGGCCTGATGTGTCAGGCATGGTGAGGTATTAATTGTGTGCTTGTGTTTAGTTTTCTCAGGAGGGAAGGAATTCAGTGGAAAAAGGGTCCACCTCATATGTAGCCTCTCCTGGCATTAACAGCTCTGCACACAAGAACATCCTCACTCGCATGGAGACAATGTCTACTCTAGAGGAATCTCGTCTCATTGGGAGAGGGAATCAAAAAGAGGAAATCATCAATCTTATCTCAAATAAAGATCCCCAGCATTTTCACGTGTTCTCCTTGTGGGGAATGGGTGGTATTGGGAAAACAACACTAGTGACAGATATTTATCAAACCCAAGAGATTAGTAGCATGTTTGATAAGCGTGCTTGTGTCACAGTCATGCGCCCTTTCAACTCAGCAGCACTCCTTGAGAGCTTAATTATGCAATTCAGAGATAAGAATGAAGATAACAATGACACAGATATAAGGAGATGTCTAGAAGGAAAGAAATATTTGCTTGTTCTTGATGACCTGTGGTCCATAGGAGAGTGGAATGCTATAAAACAATATTTGCCAGAAACGGCAGCAAGCTGCATAATAGTCACCACAAGGGAAGAGAATATAGCGAAGCACTGCTCCAGGGATGAAAGAAATATATACCCTCTTCACCATCTGGGTCCTGTTGATGCATGTACCCTCTTCACCAAAAAGGTACAAATAAAGTAGTGTCATGCTCAATTAATTGTTGTATTTATTTGTCTCCCTCTTATTTGTGTGTGAATGCTACCTTCACAAGAAATATCTTTTTGAGCACATATATAGCAGAATTGTAGAATCAGCTTGCTTGGCCTTTTTCCACTAAAAATTGGATTTGACATTTCTTAGAAATCGTACACAATAGCTAAAGATACTTATAAATACAAAAGGCATCGGAACACTTAAACTGCGATTACAATAAAGTGGGTGCATGATAATCTATATAGTTATAGTTAGGTCCAACCAAATAGTTTGTGAAATTTGATGCTGTAAAAGTGAAGTAGGATATCCTTGTTTGGTTATGGAACAACATGTGGGTCAGTAGAGGCACAAATAACGGTTCATCTTATTTTACATGGTACAAAGGGGTGTGTATAGGCATTTTTTTCCTCACCGCCTATTCCGATAGGACAACGTACAGTCCTATTTATACATGGTACAAAGACTATTTTTCTTGTGGATATATCCTCTCAACATTTTCATCCACCCAGATCTACCGCAATAGAACACATGCTTCAGTAATCATGGAAGAATATTCGATTTGCTCGTAAGAACATTCTCATCGGCTGTGTCCTTCGATCAGTCCATATTAAATCAAGTCAGCGAGTTCTTACATATTTGTATAGTCAATTTGGAATTCGAGAGTTTGTGATTTTTCTTTTTCTAGCGCTCATATGGGGTTCTAGATAATCTGTAAATAGTATATAACGAAACTGTATTGTATTTATATATTTAGATAAAAGGAAAGCATACATCTTAAAAGTACAAGTTGATAAGCTGAAGGATTCGGTTATTCTTTTTCCTGAAATTGAGCATATTTCCATATCTCTTGCCATGTTAACAATAATGAATCAAAAGATTTTTAGCTGAACAACATTTTTACTCAACAGAGGATGAGAGGTCCTGCAACATGATTATTTGTATGTAACGACATTCTGCTTGTAGCATGGTAACACTGCTATTGTCTTCTATCGGACAACATATATTCCTAGTTTCCTACAAGGGTGTTGATCGGACAGAATAATATATATGTAAGTATATAATGAGATATTCTATTTGATGGGACCTGAGAATTCTAGTAACTGGACAATACATCTGATTAGATGGAAAAAAAATAGTCTTTGAAACTCAGGAATGGCATACAAGCTCAAATATATCTTTTGCAATTCCAAAATATTGGCATGGTTTGGCATACGAATTTGGGATAACTTTTCTCGTATTTTGTAGAAATGAAAATGTTTCATATGAAGCCTCTTCAAATTCATGCACTACAAACATACCTCTAAGAAAGCTAAGGCTTGTTTTGTGTCCTACAAATGTGGATTGAAAGAGTATATGGAAAGCTTGGGAGTAGTCAATGGACATGGAGAGTGAACAGGTCGGCAGTAGTTGTCCTGCCAGACTTCCGTGCTCCCACCATAGTGGCTAGGCTCTGTGGAGAAGATGCAAGCATGCCAGCGAGGCCCCTACTGGAAAGGAAGGTCATCCTCAACCACACCGTCACCACCATCTTCCCTCCGCCGTCAGCCTAGCCCAACCGCACAAAACACACCACTGAGCTGCTGTCTTGAGCCAACGCCTCATGGCCACCCCTCTGCCATGGCCAGTCCGTCGGAAGATAGAGTAGGTTTTCACCCCGGCCAACACTCACCGCCACCGAACGCCACACCCCAGCTACCACGCCGCCCACACGACCGTGGCAACCGGACAACACCGAGGCACGAGCTCTGCCCATGAGCACCGCGCCACCACCACCAGGGCCGCCGCCCCGGAATCCAAGACCCTGACACCAAGTCCCTCGAGCCCCACCGCTACCCCAACAGCAGAGACGGGCGGAAAGGATACGCCTTTCGCACCCCTGGCCGGACCCAGCGCCGTGTCCCAATAGGCCGGCCACAACAAGCCTCCAACGAGCCGTCCTGCTACACCGGGCGCGAGACGAGCGCAGTCCTGCCACCGGGCGCGAGATGGGCCGGAACTGCTGCTGGGCGCGAGACGAGCGCAGTCCTACTGCCGGGCGCAAGACGGGCCGAACCTGCTGCCGGGCGTGAGACCAGCTCGGTCCTACGGCACCGGGTGCGAGAGGGTCGATGGACCGCAGACGGGAGAAGGCCAGCCCTCTGGCGAGAGAAGCGAACGGACGCCGAGAAGAAGGGTCGAAGGCCACCACCACCGTGCCCGCAAGGAACCGCGAGCACATCCCAGGCCAGGCCCGACACCTCCTACCCGAGCAGCACGAACCCTAGATTTGCGCCAACCCCGTTGCGCGTGCGGCCGGCGCCACACCACCAGCGCCCGCCCAGACCTGCGCACTGTAGGCACATCTCCGGGGGCAGGAGGCCGCCACCACCACGCTACGCTGCCCGCAAAGCCCCAGCTGCAACACCGCCGAAGCCCGCAAGGCACGCCCATCGCCCCGCCCTTGCCAAGGCCCAGGACGAGCCCTAGACGGCAGCAAGGCACCACCGCCGCCAACCCCTGCAGCCAAGAAGCAAAGAAGACCCACCGGCCATAGCTGCCGCGGCCCGCGCCGTTCGCCGGCTGAACAACCGCCGCTGCCCAGACACGCACCTTCGCCGCGCAGCCCTTCACGCCGCCGCCACGTCCGCGCTGAAGAAGCACGCGGTACGCCGCCGCGCCGCGTCCTGACACGAGGAGGTTGGCCCGCGCCACACCGCCGCGCGAGGGAGAAGCCAAGCCCCGCCGCCGCCGCCGCCGGTCGGGCTTCGCCCGACCGCGCCCTTTGGCGGCGCCGAGGGTGGAGGAGGGAGGGGGAGGGTTGCTAGTGGTGGAGATCAGAGGCCCTCCCCGACGCCCCGTGGGTGGCGGCGGGGGAGGGGATAGGGTCGGGTGTTTCCCATGCAACAGTATATGGGTTTAGCTAGCACTTGGTATACCTTTATCACTTGTTTCCTTCCCTTTCTCATGTGCAAGTAACTGGGAGAAGATAACACTCTCGTGAATAAAAGAAGCCTCTATAGAATTCGTTGCTAAGGTGTTAGGATTGAGGAACCATATTACCTTCTAATAGAGCATCATAAAAGAGTTGTTCGTGTAGTAACCACATTCGATCGTTATGGCCATGCCGAATATACACCATTAACAAAGAGGCATGATTATATTAAGTTAACGTCTGTTTATTTAGCACCAGATCAAAAAAAAAACCTCTTTAACAGTACGAGTAGGGCAACTGATGTCCAATAAAATCAGTCGCAAGAATACTATCAGCACTAACCAATACAGAGGAGGCGAGGTGCAACTGTAGAAGTAGAGCATGGGGGGCATTGTTTCAGTTGGCTTTCTTGGCATGCACTGCAGGTACATTGTTAGGTGGGAGGAACATATATTTAGGAAGAAAAATGATGATATGAGTGAAAAAGATGGATGATGGAGAAACCTATTATAGCTAGCAAAAAGTAGCACTGTCTCACTTTTACATCTTTATACTACATCTCCTGTATATTCCGTCAAGTAAAGAACGTGTTAGACAATCACAATAGTGCTCATATGATTACTTTCTTCTAGTACTAAATGACTTATTGACATGGATTTCAGGTATTTAAGGAGACCGTAAATTTGGATGAGCAATACCCAGAGTTGGTTGAACAAGCAAAACTAATATTGAAGAAGTGCGGAGGACTTCCCCTTGCACTAGTCACCATAGGTGGCTTCTTGGCAAGCCAACCAAAAACTGCTTTTGAATGGAGAAAATTGAATGAGCATATCAGTGCTGAGTTGGAGATGAATCCAGAACTCGAGATCATAAAAGCAGTCCTTATGAAAAGCTATGATGGTTTACCCTATCACCTAAAGGCTTGTTTCTTGTATCTGGCCATCTTTCCTGAAGACTACATGATTGTACGGAGACGCTTAGTGCGTCGGTGGATCGCTGAGGGATACTCAAGTGAGGTACGTGGCAAGTCTGTGGAGGAAATATTGGACGGTTACTTCATGGAACTCATAAGCAGGAGCATGATCCTACCATCTCAACAGTCAATTCATAGTAGGAAAGGAATTGACTCCTGCCATGTCCATGATCTCATTCGTGAAATTGCCATCTCAAAGTCTATGCAGGAAAATCTTGTTTTCACATTGGAGGAAGGGTGCAGCTTAAATAACCAAGGCACAGTGCGTCATCTTGCTGTAAGTAGTGATTGGAAGGGGGATCAAAGTGAGTTTGAGAATATAGTGGACTTATCCAAAGTGCGATCATTGACAGTGTTTGGAAATTGGAGACCGTTTTACATTTCTGAGAAGATGAGGTTGCTACGAGTGCTGGATTTAGAAGGCAAGTGGGATCTAGTTGATCATCATCTTGAGGACATTGGGAAGCTTGTACATCTTAGATATCTTTCTCTAAGGGGACATGCTGAAATATTTCACCTGCCAAATTCGTTGGGGAATCTGAGACAACTCCAGACACTAGATATTTCAGGTACGAACATATTGAAGCTGCCAAGTACCATCAGCAAGCTTGTGAAGATGCAACGCATTCTTGCTACTGGCATAGGCCAGATGCATCCTACTATATATGTAAATAGGCAGTCGGTCATGAGTTTGCCTTCAAATTTAATTCGTTGTTGTGTGGCTTGTTGTGTACCTAATCATGTGGGAAAGGAGATTCTGGGACTTGCTGATGGTGTACTTAAAAGGCATGATGTATGCACTGCGTTCTGCTGCAGCATATTACCTTACTATGCAGCAGGACGAAACCGAGGTGGTGTTGAAGTTGCAAGAGGGATTTGGAAGCTGAAGGCCTTGCACACACTGCGTACTGTGGATGTCTCAGTGGGAAAGGTTGTTCTAGAAGATATAAAAAAACTCACCCGGTTACGCAAGTTAGGATTGACAGGCATCAACAAGAGAAACGGTCAAGAGTTGTGTTCAGCAATTGCTCGTCTCAGCAGCCTGGAGTCATTGTCACTGCACTCACATAGTTTATCAGGCTGCTTGGATGACCTGTCCTCACCTCCAGAAAACCTGCAGAGCCTCAAGTTGATAGGCAACCTTGTTAAACTGCCGGAGTGGATCCAAGGTCTCAAAAGTCTCGTGAAGCTGAAGCTAGAGCGGTCGAGTATATCGGAGCATGATGCGGCCATGCACGTCCTTGGGAATCTACCAAACCTGGCCACCCTACGTCTATTGGGTCACTCGTTCTTTGGTGAAGAGGTCAGTTTCCGGCGGGAGGCATTCCCGAGCCTGAAGGTGCTGCAGCTGGTATGGATAGAAAACATCAACCTGGTGGGATTTGAAGAAGGAGCAGCCCCTAAGCTTGAGTTGGTGCAGTTTTACACTGGCCGATGGAGTCCTAGTATTGGTTTGTTCTCTGGGTTACCATATCTCCCAAGCCTCAAGGAATTTATGCTGGAGGAGTCGCACTGGCGTGAGACCCAGTCCGGGTTCGTGGAAAACCTGCGAGGCCAGCTGGCAGAGAATCAAAACGGGCCTGTTTTGAAGAGCTGGAGTCGTTGGAAGTAGCGCTGTATCAACCTCCCTTCTCTTTTGTGTATATTAATTAATATTCATGCATGTATTATCACGTCTGTCCCTTGTAGTATTTGTTTTGATTGAGTTGATGAATCAAGACCGTGTATGAAGGCTCATTTCATACTATTACTACTATGCACGTGAGAGGTGCTACTTCCTTTGCGTAGGCACCGTGATAACAAATGGACATCTAGTCCCATTACTTATCTAGGGGCCGCTGGTCAGCAACCACCCTAGTTGCCACTGATTCACGCCACGCTGGCGAGAATGCCATCTGCTCTACCAGTGGCCACTGCACAAGAGACACACGGAAAGGAAAATCGCCCTCCCACACCAGGTTGGCCAATTGACCTTGCCATGTTAGCTTCTACCCCTAAATTTTGTATTTTGCAACTAGCCAGATTAGTCTAAATTACTGTTCGACAACTACCTGATTAGCCTAAATTATAGGCTTTTTAGTTAGTAGGCAGGATCTCCAGCATCACTCTCTCGAGTGGCACTGGGGTGGAAAATCCTACGCTCCTAAAGCCACCATCCTCGCCATACCTCGACGCCGCCAGTGGCGGCAGCATGCTGCTTGGACACCAAAGGTGGCGAGCTTCTCTTGCTGGCCGTAGGGCTCCTCGAGTTTTTCTCGCAAGTGGTTGTGAGCTCTTCTCGCTCTGGTGGCATGTGGTCTGCTGCAGGAGGTACGGCTGCTCGGGCATTAGATCTGACCTTTGGGTGCATGGAAACAACCATGGCAGCCACGGTGGTCAGATACTGTGCCAGCGTTGGTTGGTGGATGCGGTCCCGGCAAGGTCGGCAATTTTGCTTCTTCCCTACTTGTCCGTAGTGCCTACCGCTTGAACCTCTTGTGGCCCTGGCTAGGCCGCAGAACTGCATCGACATTGACCAAGTCATTGACATGGAAGGTGGGGCGGCAGATCTGGCCTGGTGCATGATCAGCAAGGTTCATGCCAGATGGTGCAACTGCATGCATAAGGTGGCAGGTTTCGACAAGTTGTTGATAGCAGAAAGAACAGAAATGTGGAGAGCTAATTTTAGCGAGTTAGCTTATCCACCATTCTGATGGTTTAGCTCAGCATTAACACCGTGCCCTTTATATCCAACCAAACATAGCCTACACTAGGGGATTCTCACATTCCTACAATCTAGTCAAAGAAAGCTGCAAAGTTATCTAGCGAAATATTTGTACTCCTGGTACTCAGAGTAGGTACTCCCACCACACATTATACTATTTTTAATGACTTTGTTATACACATTATACTAATTATCATGAGATAGTGCAAAGTGAATTGCACAAAAATATCAGTTTACTCTTTGGGTTAAAAACTCATTGCCATATATGATTTATGCAAAAAAAAAAGGGTTCTGATATACATTGTGATTGACAACTTATGAATGGTCAAAATTTGATACTAGCCAAGCGATCATTATATAGTATCATCATAGTTCTCCTCTAATCTGTTTCATGAATTTTGGAAAGGCTCCAACTATTGAACTCTTAATAGTGTTTCACGTAATCAATGATGGTAAATTGAAGTACATATTACATGTCTTATCTTACTTCTCATATCATAATATATCTTTGTTCGATTTGCACATTGAAAGTGTTGTGCCCACATCATACCCAACTTCCTTATATACTCCCAACATACTGTCTTCTCATTGCTACCCTACTGAACAAACCGCATGGTTGTTAGAGATCTCAAATCATTTAAGAACAAACGTATTATATCAATAGTTACGAAAAACTTAAAACAGGAGAAAATAGAACAAAAGTACTCCCTCCGTCCCATAATGTAAGACATTTTTTGACACTACACTAGTGTCAAAAAATGTCCTATATTATGGGACGGAGGGAGTAGCATATTAAAATTGCAAAATACTTGAAACGGGACAAAATATTATCTTGCATAAACAAAGACAACACCTAAGCATTAATTGTGTGCTTGTATTTAGGTTTCTCAGGAGGGAAGGAATTCAGCGGAAAAAGGGTCCATCTCATACATAGTCCCTACTAGCGTTGACAGCTATACACGCAAGAACATCTTCACTCGGACGGAGACAATGGCTACTCTAGAGGAATCTCGTCTCATTGGGAGAGGGAATCAAAAAGAGGAAATCATGAAACTAATATCAAATAAAGATCCCCAGCATTTTCATGTGTTCTCCTTGTGGGGAATGGGTGGTATTGGGAAAACAACACTAGTCACGGATATTTATCAAACCCAAGAGATTAGTAGCATGTTTGATACACGAGCTTGTGTCACAGTCATGCGTCCTTTCAATCCAGCAACACTCATTGGGAGTTTGGCTATGCAATTCGGAGGTAAAACTGAGACGGATTTAACGAGATGTTTAGAAGGAAGGAGATATTTGCTTGTTCTTGATGATCTGTGGTCCATAGGAGAGTGGGATGCTATAAAACAATATTTGCCGGGAACGGCAGAAAGCAGCATAATAGTCACCACAAGCGAAGCACTGCTCCAAGGATGAAAGAAATATATACAAGCTCAACCATCTGGGTCCTGTTGATGCATGTACCCTCTTCACAAAAAAGGTACAAATAAAGCAGTGTCATGCTCAATTAGTTGTTGTATTTATATGTCTCCCTCTTATTTCAAATAATGTTATGGAATATATGTTGTCATATTTTTTGTATGGGAGTGCTACCTTCACAAGAAATATATTTTTGTGCACATGAAGAATTGTAGAATCAGCTTGCTAGGACTGTTTTAGCACACCGGGGCAAATCGTTTTGTAAGAAACCCAATAGTTCACACTTGTATTGGGTACTGTTGTCATGGTGCACTCCTTGAATACCTCCGCAATTATTCTGTGCACATTCAACAGTATATGGGTTTAGCTAGCACTTGTTATACCTTTATCACTTATTTCCCTTCCTTTCTCACGTGCAAGTAACTGGGAGAAGACAACACTCTTATGGATAGAAGAAGCCTCTACAAAATTCGTCGCTAAGGTGTTAAGATTGAGTAGCCATATTATCTTCTAATATGAGCACCATAAAAGAGCTGTTTGTGTAGTAACCACATTCAAACGTTATGGTTATGCTGAATATACACCATTAACTAAGAGGCCTGACTATATCAAGTTAATGCTTGTTTATGTAGCACCAAATCGAAAATAACTCTTAACAGTGTGAGTAGGGTAACTGATGTCTCCAATAAAATCAGTCGCAAGTATACTATCAGCACTAACCAGTTCAGAGGAGGCGCGGTGCAACCGTAGAAGTAGAACATGAGGGGAGAGGGCATTGTTTCAGTTGACTTTCTTGGCGTGCACTGCAGGTAGGAATGAGTGAGACGATGGGTTCATTGCAGTAGGGTACTTTGCTAGGTGGGACGAAATATTTTTTTATGAAGAGAAATAATGATACGAGTGAAAAAGATGGATGACAGAGAAACCTATTTAGCTAACAAAAAGTAGCAGTGTCTCACTTCTACATCTTTATACTGCAGGTAAAGAATGTGTTAGACAATCACAATAGTGCTCATAAGATTTCTTTCTTCTGGTACTAAATGACTTATTGATATGGATTTCAGGTATTTAAGGAGACCGTAAATTTGGATGAGCAATATCCAGAGTTGGTTGAACAAGCAAAAATGATATTGAAGAAGTGCAGAGGACTTCCCCTTGCACTAGTCACCATAGGCGGCTTCTTGGCAAGCCAACCAAAAACTGCTTTTGAATGGAGAAAATTGAATGAGCATATTAGTGCTGAGTTGGAGATGAATTCAGAACTTGAGATCATAAAAGCAGTCCTTATGAAAAGCTATAATGGTTTACCCTATCACCTCAAGGCTTGTTTCTTATATCTAGCCATCTTTCCTGAAGACTACAAGATTGCACGACGACGCTTGGTGCGTCGGTGGATTGCAGAGGGTTACTCAAGTGGGGTGCGTGGCAAGTCTGTGGAGGAAATATTGGACGGTTACTTCATGGATCTCATAAGCAGGAGCATGATCCTGCCACTTCAACGGTCAATTTATAGTAGGAAAGGAATTGACTCCTGCCATGTCCATGATCTCATTCATGAAATTGCCATCTCAAAGGCTACGGAGGAAAATCTTGTCTTCACATTGGAAGACGGGTGCAGCTTAAATAACCAAGGCACAGTGCGTCATCTTGCTGTAAGCAGCAATTGGAAGGGGGATCAGTGTGAGTTTGAGAACATACTAGACTTGTCCCATGTACGATCATTGACGGTGTTTGGAAATTGGAGGCCGTTTTACATTTCTGATAAGATGAGGCTGCTACGGGTGCTGGATTTGGAGGGCAGCTGGGATCTGCTTGATCATCATCTTGAGAATATTGGGAAGCTTGTACATCTTAGATATCTTTCTATAAGGGGACATAGTGATATATTTCACCTGCCAAATTCATTGGGGAACCTGAGACAACTCCTGGCACTAGATATTTCAGGTACAAGCATAATAAGGCTACCAAGGACCATCACCAAGCTTGTGAAGATGCAATGCATTCTTGCTGACGACATAGGAAAGACACATTATGATATATATGTAGATGCAGATAAGCATTCTCTAATGAGTTTGCCTTTACAGTCAGCGATTTGTTGTCTGGCATGTTGTGCACCTAATTGTCTGGCACAGAATCTTGTACTTCAGGATGAAGCACAACTTAGCAGGCGTGATGTATGCACTGCGTTCTGTTGCAGCATATTACCTTATTATGCGACAGGAGGATGAAATCCAGGTGGTGTTGAAGTGCCAAGAGGGATTTGGAAATTGAAGGCCCTGCACACACTGCGCAACGTGGACGTCTCAGTGGGGAAAGCTGTTCTAGAAGATATAAAAAGGTTGACCCGGTTACGGAAGTTAGGATTGATAGGCATCAACAAGAGAAACTGTCAAGAGTTATGTTCAGCAATTGGTCGTCTTAGCAGCCTGGAGTCATTGTCACTGCAATCACATGGAGAGGTAGGTTTATCAGGCTGCTTGGATGGGCTGTCCTCACCTCCAGAAAACCTGCAGAGCCTCAAGTTGAGAGGCAAGCTGGTTAAACTGCCAGAGTGGATCCAGGGACTCAAAAATCTCGTGAAGCTGAAGCTAGAGGGGTCGAGGATATCGGAGCATGATGCAGCCATACAAGTCCTTGGGAACCTACCAAACCTGGCCACCCTAGGTCTATTGGAGGGCTCGTTCATTGGTGAAGAGGTCCATTTCAGTTTCTGTCGGGATGCATTCCCGGGCCTGAAGGCGCTGGAGCTGAATTGCATAATAAACCTCAAGTGGGTGGGATTTGAAGAAGGAGCAGCCCCTAAGCTTGAGTTGCTACAGTATTCGAAACTGAGGAGCAATCCCAGTGTTGGGTTGTTCTGTGGGTTACCACATCTGCCAAGCCTCAAGGAATTTATGCTGGATAGGAGGGACTGGCGTGAAACCGAGGTTGTGGAGGACCTGCGAGGCCAGCTCACAGAGAACAAAAATGGGCCTGTTTTGAAGAGTTATACACCCTAGCTGTACTCAACTCCCCTTTTTTTCCCTGTATCTTAACATTCATGTTTTACGTCCCTCTCTTGTAGTAGTATAGGAGTATTATTTCCTTTATCTTACTACCATAATAGCTACAACGGTTGATTTTATATCAAAAAGAGGCATTCGTCGTTCTGTTTATTCATCATGACTTTTGATTTCTATGTATGTTTGTGTGAGCAAAGTTGGTCAATAGCAGCTTGTTTGCATGTGATGCTTTAGGAAACGGAGAAGCTGCTGGCAAACTGGATCCCATCACTATGTTGATCAACACCAGGGCTCGATCCATTTTTGCACTAATAGCAAAAATGACTAATAGTGTTTGAGAGAGGCGAGATGGCAGGCCAAGAGCGACACAGTTTCAGAGAAACTGCCGTCTGCGAGCTGATCTGCAGGTGTTTCGCCGCTTCAGGCAGCAGCTGTCCTGTGAGGACTGTGGGGAATAATATTGCGCCGCGCCGTTAGATTCCACCTGATATGTGTTGGATTCAGCCACGGCGTTTCCCTGCTTTAATTTGTGTTTTGCTGCATGCATGCAACGCGTTGTTGAGCCTGGACTGCTTCTGTACCTTATTATCATATATAGTCTTGCTTGCTGTGGGCCCTCTCACAGGCTGAGATTGCTGTCCTCATCTCATATATAGCATCGGAGGAGTGACGGGGATATATATATAGGAGTATATGCCAACTGTGGAACTTCGCTTCGTTTCGTTCAAAATGGTCTTGGCAAATAAGCCACGGCAATCGCGTCGTGAGCTCGGCGCCTAAATCGGTGGCTCCTGGTGTTTCCCTGCTTTGTGTTTTGCCGCATGTAACGTGTTCTTGAGCCTCGAGTGCTTCTGTTATCATAATCTTGCTTGCTGTGGGCCCTGTCACAGGCTGCGAGCTATATCTGTGATTCAGATAGATGATGTCTCTTCTAGCTCTGACCTGTACAAGGATTGGGAAGCTTGTTCGGCGGCCGGCTGCGCCTCTCGAACTGTTGGTCCGGTTGCCGGCGAGGTAGTGTAGGACATGGGACACAGACCGGCTCACGGGACTCAGGGCGGACGTGACGAAGTCCGGAATCTTCACGGTGTTGGCGGACGTGAGATCGATGATGGATCCACCCTGGGAGGAGCCGGCGATGTCCACCACAACACGGTTGCGGCGCCCGGACTGGTGCACCGGAGAATACAACTCCGCCTCGCTAATGTCCACCGCCACGAGGGCTTCCATCGTCTACCACGCCCGCTGCCTTGCATGGCGTCGGCGTCGGACGCTCATGCATTCACCTTCGCCTCGGCGCGCCAACGCGTTTAGACACCAAACAGACCGCACCGCCTCCGGTAACACAGCGGCAACACACCTCGCATCGGATCCATGCGCTATTTAGGCGAACGCAATGGATTTCCGACGAAAGGAGTCCGAACTCTGGCGTTGGGCGGCCTCCTCCCGGGAGCGGTGAAGCGCAAGGCGAACGGTCATCTTTTCATCAGGCCCGCGTGGGATGAGCTCAAGGTCGACGAATTTGGAGGTGTAGGACTCGGATCTTCTTCTCATCATGCCGGAGAAGGTACGAGATCACTGGACGTGAGCTTGTGGACGGAGGGAGTGGACTGGAGGGGAATGGAGTGGAGTGGAGAGCGGCTATGATTTCGCCCAAAGGTGCGAATAGGATCCATTTTATATGGGGTCGGATGGGCCGGATCCGACGTGTCCGGGCGTCCCATATCTGCCCCAGATTTTGGCTGTATATGAGTAGTGTCGGTCAGTCCGGACGTTTGGGCCGGCTATGGGGAGGCCGTTTGTGTGACGTTTTTGTGTTAGGACAGTGATCGGGCAGCCCAACCGGACGGACGGGTATGAAGGGTCCGGCTGTAGATGCTCTTACAAGTAAGTAAGATGGAACACACACAAGCATTAGTTTTTTTCCTTTTCGAAACGAACACACACACACGCATTTGTGTATGTGCTTAAATTTTTTGAGAGATCTATCTTAGTTTTGGACGATGTCTTATCTTAATTTTTTGAGAGATCTATCTTAGTTTTGGACTTCACGGGTCGGCAGTGCTAGATAGAGTAGATTCTACCGCAAATTCTTTTGCAGATTGATCAGCTCTAGGAGATCAGAATCTCCAACATGATATGTATCAACGTATGTGTTACTTTCCTCTCGCTGGCCACTGAATGGATCTCTGAATGTTCACTGTTTGGGGTCCTGCCATGTTCTGGTTTTTTAGGTGGAACATATTGAATAATTCAGCAGTATTAATTGGACGATGTCTTCTTGTGTGTATATAATGAGGTACTCCTATTTCTTTCTCCATCCAGTAAGACTCTGCATAACTGTGAATCAGCACTTTGTGTTGTTCTGCTGTAAAAGCATACTCTTCCCATTCAACACAAATGCAGTACAGAACCAACGAGGATAAAGATGCTAATACAAAATGCATAGAACTAATAATAAAACAAAGTTGTGAGCACATTGCTTTTTTAATAAAACAAAATACAATGGAGTAGAGGTAGCTGGTGTGTCATTTCAACTTTCAAGTTCGTCTTTTGGTCCCTACATCTTTTATTTCTCATTAATCATTAGTGTGCTCCCATGTGTCGAACCTAAATACCTCTGTTCTTACTACGAAGGTGTGAACCCAATTATCCTCTGTAATCAGGCTCAGCTGATTATCTAACAAGAAGCAATACTCTGAAGCAAGCATCTGCTTTTCCCCAAAGGTCAAGAAAGAAAGATTGCCCCAGTTGTTAAAGTGCTATGTTTCATTAGCTTTCCCTGTTACTTTGTGTCAAAAAAGTAACATTGCCGGCTCAATGCAGAGCTACTGCCTTCTGGTGGGAGTAGTTTATTTCTAATTAGGCCATCTGATTGACTAAATAGAATACTGGCCCAGTGCTGTACCGTTGCAATGCAAGACTGGACGTGATTAGTGGAGGAAGTAGGTAATCGATGCCTAACTTTCTCACACCACCATTCTCTTCTCCACCCTGGACCATATTGTGTTCTGCCTGTTTTTTGCGAGCTCTGAGCATTCCAATGGCAGAGCTGGTGGCCTCCATGGTGGTCGCCGGTCGGAATGCTGTTCATTGTGAATGAGAAGGTATCCAACTACCTCCCAGTACAAGATCCTCAAGCGCAAGCTGCCAACATTAATAGCTGGCCAAGCAATGGCTTAGTTTATAATCTGTATGGGCCATTCAGCTTAGAATCTTCAACATGATATGTATGCGTCGCTTTCCTCTAGCTGACCAAGCACCGATTAGTTCTTAGTATGGCCTTTCAGCTGGTCATTAGATGGATTATTATGAACATTTGAAACATAGGGTGATTCAAGTGTGAAAAATTGAGGACTGGTCGATATCCCAGTGGTACGTGAAAGCACAGTGGTGCGTGCAGTTCAACTCAAGTGGACATGGAATTTAGCCACATTAGAAAATTCTATTTGAGTTAGATCACAGTAGTTGCCATCCCGACGACGACGACTGGTGGCTTCCGCAGCGTGTCGGGCTGCTAGCTGGAGGGGCGTGCTTGCTGCTCCTGCACCCCGATCTGGCGCTGGGAGCTGTGGGTGGCGCGGGCCATGGGCGGCACCGGGTCGCGGCGCGACAGAGGTGGGCGCCCTCCTTCTTCCTCCTCTGCTCGTTGGCTAGGTGGAGCTTGAGGGCGTGGCTGGTGGGTGCTTGTTGCGGCATGGTCAGATTCGGCTGGATCTGGCCCTGCTCGCCGGCGGGCGGCCCGGGGTGCTGGCAGCGGCCGGTCGGGTCGCTGCACAGATGTGGCTGCCACGGCGTGGTGGTGGCTCATGCGGTGGTTTGGGTTGTTTCACGGCAGCGGCCGGACATCTCCGGCGTCGGCTTGTCGGGAAGCGGCCTGTTTTGGCCTTCGATTCCTCTCCTCGTCGTTCGGATGCTACCTTCGTCGAAAGGCTGGCCCTCTCCCAGCTGCGGTCCATCTTTCGTCTCGCGCCCGGTGCTGCGGGACTGATCCCGTCTCGCGCCCGGCAGCAGGACCGACCTCGTCTCGTGCCCGGCAGCAGGACCGACCTCGTCTCGCGCCCGGCTGCGGGACTGAGCCCGTCTCGCGCTCGGTGCAGCAGGACAAGGAGATGGAGGCCCATTTCGGCCGGCCTCTTAGGACTCGGCGCTGGGGGTCGCCCAGGGATGCGAAAGCCGGGACCTTTCCATTCGTCTCTTTGGGTGGAGTAGTGTGCCAGTCTCGGGTGAGGTGGTGTCAAGGTCTTGGATGCCAGGGCGGCGGCCCTGGAGGTGGTAGCGCGGTGCTCATGGGCAGAGCTCATGGCTTGGTGCTGCCTGGTGACCATGACCGTGTGGGCGGCATGGATGCCGGGGTGTGGCGTTCGGTGGTGGTGATTGTTGGCCGGGGTGAAAACCTGCTCTATCTTCGGACGGACCGGCGGCGGCGAATCGTTACCTTCTTGAAGGCGTCGTCGCGGCCTTCATTGCCCGTCGGGTTGCTCCAGGGGAAACCTGACCTTCGTGTCGGGCGGTGACGGCGCTCCGGTGTCGTTCCCTTCTTGAAGGTGCCGCCTTGGAGCCCTCGGTTCGCCATATGCGGCTTCACTTCTTCGCGGTGGTGTGTTCACGGCTTAGATCTCCGGTTACTCTTGTAGTGATAGGGGTGGTGTTGCTGCGCTCAACATCTTTGTATCATGCCTTGGGTGTGTGGGTTGTGTTGGTGTGCGGTTGTACCAAGTTTGTTGTGGATCTTTGCTTTATATATAAAGCGGGGCGAAAGCCTTTTTCGGTATTAACGTGCTATGTCAGAAACCTCAATTAGTTGTCCCTGTTATTATATGTTAACCAAGAACAATGCTCTGTGCCAAGGTAATGCTAGCTGGAGTGAGTAGTTTATTTCTAATTGGTCTCAGCTAATTGTCTAAAATGGATACCTGCCCAGTGCTAGTTGTTGCAGGATCAGATCTGTTTGGTTGAAGCAGTGCAGATCAAGCTCTACTCCTATTGTTTTATTAATGTAAGACACATGACGCCCATTTCAATGCATGCTAAAAGAAAAGCTCTACTCCTGCAAAGTAGTGTTATTTTATTAAGTACAACCATAAATTATGCAATCGACAAAGCGCATCCACTTGCCCCAAAATTCCATACCACATTGGATTCCATTTTCTCGGAAGCAAACATCCGCACATCTAGCTTTCTCACACCATTGTCTTCTCCACCCTGGACTGCAATTGTGTTTCCCTGTGTTCTGCCTGTGTTGCGAGCTCTGAGCATTCCAACAGCAGAGCTGGTGGCCGCTGCTGTCCACTGTGAAGTAGAAAGCGTCCAGCTATCTCCTGGACCAGTACAAGATGATGGAGGCGTGTGACAGCATCCCTTGGTCCTGGTAATTTTCTTTGTCTTCCTTAGTCTGCTCTGATTGATCCCTTGCATCCTCTGAATCAAGTGCCTTTGTTGGTCTTAGTTGGAACATTTGGAACTTTGCTATTTGTAGGATGTAAATTGTAAATTATCTTTCTTGTTCCCTTGGCAGATCTCTGGAGTTTGGTCGCTTTGGAGAACACCAGGTATGCTCTTTTGGTGTTTGGTGTTGAGGTTGAGCTTCACTGTCTTAGATTTTACCGCTGTTTTGGTCTAACTTGCCGTCGAAAACAGCAGGTATGCTCAGTTTCCTCTATTCTTATTAACCTCTTGAGATTTAGCTCAAGCACAACAATTAACACTGATCATTCGTTTGCTGTACAGCCTCTATCCGTCACAACCAATTGATTAACACAAACATCCAGCAAATGGCTGAACTGCAGCTCTGATTCCCCGCCATTCTCCACTCTGAACTACAGCTCTGATTCCCCGTGTTCGCCGGACCCCTCTCAGGTTCAGCACCAAGGATATTACCGTAGGGTGTCCTAAGGTACCCGCATTTGCTTATATTTCTCCTCGGAAGCATATGCACCTGCAGATCTAGCTTGCTCACACCATTATTATCTTCTCCGCCTCGTGTATGGTTCTGCGTGTGCAGCTGCGATCTCTGAACACTCCGATGGCAGAGCTGGTGGCCACCATGGTGGTCGGGCCACTGCTGTCCATTGTGAAGAAGAAGGCGTCCAGCTACCTACTGGATAAGTACAAGGTGATGGAGGGCATGGAGGAGCAGCACAGGGTGCTCAAGCGCAAGCTGCCGGCCATCTTGGACGTCATCGACGATGCTGAGCAGGTGGCCTCCAAGAGAGCGGGGGTCAAGGCTTGGCTTGAAGAGGTCAAGAGGGTGGCCTATGAGGCGAATGAGGTCTTCGACGAGTTCAACTATGAGGCACTCCGTCGTGAGGCCAAGAAGAATGGGCACTACAGCAAGCTCGAATTCGATGCAGTGAAGCTCTTTCCCACCCACAACCGTTACATGTTCCGCGACAAGATGGGGAAGAAGCTAAGCAGCATTGTGCAGAACATTGAGGTCCTTGTGGCTCAGATGAATGCCTTCGGGTTTAAATATCAGGAGCAAGCGCTGGCATCCATGCAGTGGAGGCAGACGGATCATGTTATCTTCGATCCAAAAAAAATTATTAGCAGATCGAGAGACCAAGATACCAAGGGTATTGTTGATATGCTTCTTGGTCATGCTAGCAACAAGAATCTCATGGTCCTTCCCCATCGTTGGTGTAGGGGGGCTAGGCAAGACCACCTTTCTGCAGCTCATTTACAATGAACCTAAAATCCAGAAGCATTTCGAGTTGATGATTTGGGTTTGTGTCTCTGACAACTTTGATGTGGATTCCCTTGCTAACAGTATTGTTGAAGCAGCAACTCCCAACAAAAGTACAGCTCATAAAGCAACTCCCAACAAAATTACAGCTGATGAAGCAACTCCCAACAGCAGTACAGCTGGATCAACTTCCAGAAAAAGGCCACTGGATAGGCTCCAAGAAGCACTAAGCGGGCGTAGATACCTCCTTGTACTTGATGACGTCTGGAACCGAGAGTATGATAAGTGGGAAAAGCTCAAGCGCCACCTTGTACATGATGCAAAGGGTTGTGTGGTTTTGACAACTACTCGTGATGAAGGAGTTGCAAAAATAATGGGTACAGTTAAAGCCTATAATCTCGCAGCTTTGAAGGATAACTTCATACAGGAAATTATTGAGACAAGAGCATTCAGTTTGCAGAATGAAGAAGAAAGGCATGCCGTGCTTGTTAATATGGTTGGTGAGATTGTGAAGAGATGTCGTGGTTCTCCTTTGGCCGCAACAGCACTCGGCTCTGTGCTGCGTGCAAAGACCAGCGAAGAGGAGTGGAAGGATATATCACTCAGAAGCAACATTTGCTCTGAGGACTCTGGCATTTTACCAATACTCAAGCTTAGCTACAATGAATTATCATCGCGGATGAAGCAGTGTTTTGCTTTTTGTGCTATGTTTCCCAAGGATTATGAGATTGATGTGGACAAGCTGATCCAACTATGGATCGCACATGGCTTTATCCAGGACCAAAAAGAAGTTCGTGCTGAAACTATTGGCAAGCGGATTTTCAGTGAGCTGGCCTCAAGGTCATTCTTTGTGGATGTGAAGCAAGTCCGAGTTTCATTTAACGAGCGCTGCCGGTGGCATAATTATTCCAAAAATACATGTAAAATCCACGATCTGATGCATGATGTTGCACTATCTACAATGGAAAAAGAATGTGCTCTCGCACCTGAGAAACCAGGTCAGATTGAGTGGCTTCCAGATACAGCTCGCCACTTACTTTTGTCTTGTGAAGAACCAGCAAATATTTTGAATGATTCTCTGATGAAAAGATCTCCGGCTATCCAGAGACACTGTTGTGTCATAGTTATATGGGAAATTCATTGCGGCATTTATCAAAATACAGCTCTCTGAAGGCATTACGCCTCTTTACATGGAGCATTTCATTCCCCTTGAAATCAAAGCACCTGCATCACCTAAGGTACCTTGATCTCTCAAGGAGTGATATCAAAGCACTTCCTGAAGATATAAGCATTCTATATAACTTGCAAACATTGAATGTCTCTGGCTGCAATAAACTTCGTCGGCTTCCTAGGCAAATGAAGTATATGACTGCCCTCCGTCATCTCTACACCCATGGTTGTAAAGCAATGAGGAGCATGCCGGGTGATCTACGAAAACTCACGTCCCTACAAACACTTACATGTTTTGTAGCAGGTCCTACTGACTCTGAGTGCAGTAGTGTTGGAGAATTGCAAAAGTTAAACCTTGGTGGTGAGCTACAGCTACATCAACTAGAGAATGTGATAGAAGAAGATGCAAAAGCAGCAAATCTCGAAAACAAGAAGGAACTTCGAGAATTGTCATTAAAATGGACCGTTGGTGGTAGAGATGATGCAAGAGTGCTCGAGGGTCTCAAACCTCATGATGGGCTGCAGGCTATAATGATAGAATCCTACAGAGGTGACACCTTTCCAACATGGATGCCTATCTTGCTAAACATGGTTGAGATCCATATATCCGATTGTAAAAAAGTTCAATGGTTATTCAGTTGTGGTACATCCTTCACTTTTCCAAATTTGAAGGTGTTTAAACTAGAGGATCTGCAATGTTTGGAACGATTGTGGGAAATAAAAAATGAGGAACAAGATGAAGAGATAATATTTCCTAACCTTGAGAAGTTGTGTGTTATAGGTTGTCCAAAGCAGACAATGAAAGCTAAAGCACCAAAGCTGACTGAGTTAGACTTCGAGGGAGTTAAGGAAGAGATATTCCTGTGGGTAGCTAGATATATGACTTCATTGACAACTTTGATTCTGCAGAACCATAAAGACACGGAAAAAACCTCGGTGGCAGTGGAGGCGGTGGCTCATATTAGTTTCAGACAAATGTTGGACATGAATGAAAGATGGGGCCGTCATGATTTCCCTGTGCCAAAGATGAGCTTAAATGGCTTAAAGTCAGGTGTGACCAAGCTGTGTGCACGTTTTGTACAGCTTCAACACTTGTGCATTTTTTATTGTGCTGCGCTTGTTCAGTGGCCCGATGAAGAGTTCCGAAGCTTGGTGTCCTTGAGGAGTCTAGAGATGTGGTACTGCAAACAACTGGTTGGATGCGTAGATGCTCCTGCAGCTGAGCCATCAACAGTTTCAGAACCCTCGAGTCAGCCCCTGCCACATCTCGAGTCTCTCTCGATAATTGGTTGTGAAAGCCTGGTAGAGGTGTTCAAACTCCCTGCATCCATGAGGAAAGTGACAGTTGAAGATTGCAATAAGCTCAAGTCCATATTCAGCACGAGTCTACAGCAGGGAGACTCAGCGTCATCGATTCTTCAAGGGTCACCTGTACATTCAGAGGTGTTATCATCATCAGCCGTAGCCAGGGTGGAACATTATCCCTTTCCATGTTTAGAAGAGATAAACATAATCAGGTGTGTTGGCTTAGCAGGGGTCCTCAGTCTCCCCCCATCCCTCAAGAATGTTAGAGTTTGTGAGTGCAGTGAGTTGAGATCAGTGGAATCTCACTCTGGAGAGTTCCCATCATTGGAAAGCCTCTACATCTACAAGTGCAAAACCTTGTTATCCCTACCGGATGGGCTGCAAGCATACCCATCTCTCCGGTGTCTTCAGATTGAAAATTGTCCTGGTATAAACATTCTCCCATCAGGGCTGCAGCAACGTCTAAGCAACCTTGAGGAGAAATACCTAGATGCCTGCTATCAAGGTACGCCCACACGTGTCAGTTTCCTTCTCTGTTAGCTACAAATTCAGAATCCTTGCAGATATACCACTCCTCGAGCTGTATCTAAAGAGTCTAGCCAGCTAGCTAGGTAGTACTCCCTCCGTTCCAAAATAGATGACTCAACTTTGTACTAACTTTAGTACAAAGTTGGGTCATCTATTTTGGAACGGAGGGAGTATGTAATTTAAACTAAGTAATTACTATACTGCACTAGAGAGTACTTAATCAGGTAGTAACTGATAGTGGCAATAGCACACACCAAAGATAATGGTAACAGCATGATTAGTACGGCAGTAACACTGTTCCTTGTGCTTTTCCAGTGTATACTACTATGATGCTTCATAAGTATACCTACAAATTCACTGTGACATCACTTGTGAACAGAGCCTAGCCTATTGAAGCCCAAGACATGGAGAAATGCCTTCCACAGAGATTAGCGAGCTGTCAAACGACCATCATTAGGCTAGGCTCTGTTCACAAGGCATTTCTCCATGTTTTATTGCAGGAAACAGAGCAAGTGCTACCAAACTGTAGTGTCCACTCTGCTTTCCGGTTGGCACGGTAAGCATCTCCAGCATTATTTACTGTTTACTCAGCTTGAGGAGTTGTATGTCACTCATAGGGTGTGAGCTGAGACACTGATGGAGGTGAGGAGGAGATGTTGGTGTCGGTTTCATCAAACAATCTGAAACTGCAGAACCATGAAGGCAAAGTGGTGGCACGGTGGCTGATCATAGTCTGTTTGACACAAGTCGTAGAGATGAACGGCAACAGCTGGATGGATCTTCAACATCAAGCCTCTCCCTTTGCCTTTGCTCCCAAGACCCAAGTCCTCCAAGATTACATACATTGGTCTACGGTGGAACGCTCTTCCTGTCATGCGTCAGTTTCTTCTCTGTTAGTTAGTGTGTCGCATAACTTTTCAGCAAAAAAAATCGACCATCATTTCAGAGATTATTTAGCGAGGTGTCAAATATGTAACAGCGTCACCATGTGAAAGCCAGGACCAAGCAGAGGCAGAACTATTACGGCAGATACAGTCGCAGCAATACGAGTCATGATTGGAACACTTTTTTTTTTGAAAAAAAAAGAGGGAGAATAATTTGGAACACTTTTGCGTGGCTGGAAAGGATGTCTCTCGATGTGACTTTTATTATATCTCCTTAAGCATGATCTCAGTCGGAGCAAGCATTTGCAGAACCTGCTGAAACACTCATGCTTGTGTGCTTTCTTGGACTCACAACTTTTTACCTCCAGTGTATATATGCTTGAACAATATATGTTCTGAGAGAAAAAGAAGTATATATAGTGCCCTTAGTTGCGACCTAAACTGGACAGGACAGTGTCAACTTATTTGCAATTCAGCCTTGCTAAGTGTCAGTCGATGCTATATCCGCAAGATTTTACATTAAGATGCGTGCAAATTTTTTTAGTTTTTCTTTTTCTCTTTTGTATGTTATGTCACTTGACTGAGACTTGATTAAATCTCAGTCGACTATGACCTAGACACACCCTTTGCAATTCTCAACTACCGGCCGATGGTGTGTGTGTGCGTGTCCTATTCCCTTCAATTTTGTTTTGTTCATCATCAGGGCATTCATTCATCCATCTAGATATCCCCTTGCTTGGACGCATACAATTACAATGTTTTTCAAGGGAAATTCGTGACAATGCCGGCCACTGGTCTCCCGCAGAACTAACTCGGACTCCACCATTGGTTTATTACTATTTGTTACTCTCTCCGTTAAGAAATACAAAAGTGCTTAGATCACTAAAGTAGTGATCTAAATGCTCTTATATTTCTTTATAGAGGGAGTACTATATACTCCCTCCAGATGGATTCTTAAACATTATGGGATAGAGGGAAGATAGTTTAAGCTTGTGAGGATTCATTGATCTTGAAATATATAGGGTTTTCCGCAAAAATATATATTCTAAGATGACTTATACACCTAGACGGAGGGAGTAGTGAAATTATGAGTTGAATTAGTATTGTTCAATTCTCAATTTCTCATACCTGTACTTCAATTTTAATTTCAAAAATCATGTATTTTGCTGAATGTTTTTCTCAAAAGTGTCCTGGTATAGAGAGGCTCCCTGCAGGCCTACAGCAACGTCTAGGCTGCCTTGAAAGGGAATATCTAGATGCCTGCTATCAAGGTAATGCGTCAGTTTTCTTTATTAGTTTTTCACATTTCAGCAACAAATTCAGTTAAATTCTGTGACACTTATTTTAAGTACTACGTCACTGTATTTTCCTGTTCCAAGGAATGCACACTAGCTGTAACTCAGATAGATAATGGCCTTTTATGTATCTCCTTAAGTGTAGTTTCAGTAGTCACTGTATCACCAACTACACGTGTGAGCAGCTACTCCCTTTGTAAAAGCAAATGGTGTTGGTCGTTTTGTTCGTCCTTAGTGATTCTTTGAGCACTGTTTGGTCAGGAGTAAAATTTCATGTTTTATTGTAGGAAAGAGAGCATGTTTTATTATAGGAAACAGAGCAAGTCCACTCTGCTCTCAGGTCAGCATTTCCAGCATTATTTATTGTTTACTCGGCTTTAGGAGTTGTATGTCATAGGCTGTGAGATTCCACTAACCTGAAACTGAAACTGCAGAACCATCAAGACGCGGAAGAGATGTTCATGGTCTGTTTCATACTTCATACTCTAAGTTGGAGGTGCGGCAGATATGTTCCTGCGGGTTTCATTGAACCATCAAGACGCCGCGGTGGCGGCGGCTGATCATAGTTTGTTTGACACAGGCCGTGGACCTCAACGGCAACAGCTGGATCTCCAAGATTACATACATTAGTCTATGGTGGACTGACGTGCCTGGCATGCGCCATTACCGAGCTGCCCGCTGCAAGTCCATTCGAACCCAATCCAATCAATCCCTCTCCTCCCCCAGGCCATCAACTAGACTGGAAGAATCGAATCCCTCTTTACCCAACCTCCAATGGAGGCAAGCCAGCAGGATCCTCCGGCCCAACGCCCAAGCCTCCCGGAAATGGTGTCAGAAGTTATTAGTCTTTATATCTCTATACTTGAATTTTGATCACAACATACAAGACACAAGAGATACCCCCTTGCTTGGATGCATACAATTCCGATCTTTTTCAAGACAAATTCGTGACAAATGCCGGCCACTGGTCTTCTGCAGAACTCAGGCTCCGCCATTGTTTTATTATTATTTGTCACTACAAATTAAGGAGTCTTCTTAAACATAGGGAACCATTAGATCCGGGAAATGCACGTCTCCACACACATGGAAGGACTGCGCGGCAACCTTGTTAATGCTGCTAGCATCACGAAAGAATATGACCAGATACTCAAGCATTGTTCAAGAAGCAAAGAGGCATTTCACATCAGCAAGAGAGTTTAAGCTTGCGAGGATTCAACGGTCTCGAAATAGGGTGAGCCATTCCTCAGCAAATCTTATAAGATCAAACCAGCGTGCGGCACTTTTGATTTGCTCAGGTTGGTCGACTCATCAGTATACCCCTATATTCTGAAATGAAATCTCCCTTTCTTGCAAAAAAAAAAAGAGACGAAAAATGAAAAAAAAAACATGTGTTTTTACACAAAAAAATTAAAAAAGAAGTGCACTTTGCCAGCCCAATAAGAACCCAAAGCCCATTTTACAGATCGATAATGGACTCGTCTTCTCTTTCTTTTCTCTGTAGCCCAACGGAAGCCTGGGGTTCCCCGTCCCTCCGCGGCCGGCGATTCTTGCTGCTGCTCCACTCCTCCGCCGGCCGTTGCCGAGTTGCCCCTGCAGTCGAATCCAATCCCTCCCCCAAACTAGACCGGGAGGATCGAACCCCTCTTTACCCAATCGCCAAGGGAGGAGGCAAAGCCACCATGAAGATGCGTATGCTGCTGCTGCTGCGGCAACAAGAAAGGAATCTTCTTTTCCCGCTCCTCTTCGATCGCTGGAGGACGGAGGCGGCGGCAAGAAGAAAGGAACCTCATTCCATGGCCCGGCTTATCTCGTATCCTTTCCACACCACTTCCTTCCCAAATCTCACGCAGCCAGCATCCCTTCCTCCTGGTAATTACTCTTTCTTAGTCTGCTCTCTGCTTACTGGTGGATCTTTCCTAGTTTGTAACTTGCAAATTGTCTCTCTGATTCGGCCGGCGGATCTCTCAAGATTGGTCGTTTTCGAGGGAGAACGCTGGTGTTGAGGCTGTGTTCACTGTCTTGGATTTCACCCCCACAGCCTTCATCTTGGTCGCCGCTGTGGCGTCGGCAACACCAGGTATGCTCCGTTTCCTCTCTTGTTATTTACAGTGCCTCCTAAGATTTAGCTCAAGCACAGACTAGCATCAGTTTGCAGTACACAACCAATTGATCCACACAAACATCTACAGTACACTAGTAAATGCAGCATCGGCAACTCCGTGTTTGTATAAGTACTAAATTATCTCTCTGATTCGCTCGGCAGATCTCTCAAGATTGATAGTTTTGGAGGGAGAACACTGGTGTTGAGGCTGAGGGCTCGGAGGCACTCTCTTGGATTTCACCGCCACAGCCTTCGTCTTGGTCGCTGCAGTGGCCTCGACACACCGGGTATGCTGCTCTGCTTCCTCCCTCGTTATTTACCTCTTCAGATTTAGCTCAAGCAAAGACGTTTACACCCATCATCATCGGTTTGCAGTACACAACCTATTGACCCACACAAACAAACATTCAGTAAATGGAGGCGACGGCCATCAGCATTGGTAAGTCCGTGTTGAGCGGGGCGCTCAACTATGCCCAATCGGCTGTGGCCGAGGAGGTGGCTCTGCAGCTCGGCGTCCAGCGTGACCACTCCTTCATTTCAGATGAGCTCGAGATGATGCGAGGTTTCCTGATGGCCACGCATGACGAGCGGGATGACAACATGGTGGTGAAGATCTGGGTGAAGCAAGTCCGCGATGTGTCCTATGCTGTCGAGGACTGCCTCCTAGACTTCGCTGTCCGTCTTGAGAAGCAATCTTGGTGGTGCCTCTCTCGCAAGGTGCTAGCCCGGCATTATGTCGCTAACCAGATGAAGGAGCTCAGAGCCAAGGTGGAGGAAGTCAGCCAGAGGAACCAACGGTACCACCTCATCAAGGGCTCTAGCTCCAAACCCACCTCTGCTATTGGGCAGCCTATCAGCTCCAGTGCGACGATGTCTGCTGCCGAGGATGCAAGGCTGCGGCGGCAGAAAGCAAAATCGGATCTGGTCGAGTTGATCAATTGCAAGGATGATGCGCTTCGAGTGACTGCATTGTGGGGCACAAGTATTAGTGAACTGGGGGAGATATCCGTCATCAAAAGTGCCTATGAAGACCCCATGATACACAAGAATTTTGATTGTTGTGCTTGGATCACATTGATGCATCCTTTCAACCAGACGGATTTCATTCAAAGCATTGTTACACAAATCTATGTTAATTCTCTTCAAGAGACAGGAGAAGGAAGAACAACTATTGGAGCACAAGTTTTGAAGATGATGGCAACAACGAAAGAAGACGGTTTGGCTCATGTGTTCAAGAGATTCTTGATGCAGAAGACAGAGGAAGATAGCTTGGTTTATGAGTTCAGGAGGTTTTTGAATGACCAGAGTTATCTAATTGTACTCAATGATTTACACACCATTGAAGAGTGGGATTGCATTAAAACATGTTTCCCAAACAACAAAAAAGGAAGCCGAATCATAGTATCCACTGAGCAAGTTGGAGTTGCAAGCTTATGCATAGGAGCAGAGGAAGAAGCTTTAGTGCATAAGAAGTTATTTTCTGACCAGTCTCTTTATGCGTTCTACACAAAGGTATTTTTTTGAAGTGCTGAAAAAACTCCTCTTGTTGTTATTTCTGTTAAGTATCTCAACTAAACTTGGACTTGTGTTGTCATTAAAGTTTTAGGTTAAATAACCATTCTACATAGTTTACTTAAAAATAATTGTATGTCTTAATCTTTTTCCTGAGAAAAATTTATAGGATTGATTATATTTCACTTATGCTGACATGTATAGTAACCTTAATGTATCAAGGATGATGTACATAATTGGCTCCATTTGATGTTTCTACACCTCCCTCCTCCTTACCCATCACCCTATTGTAGGTCTTCTGCCTTAGCCTTAGATCCAATGTTGACCATGCAAATAATTTCCGTAGTTACAACTATACCTCATACTACATTCATTTTCTAGGGGCCATTGGTCAGCAACCACATTCTTCTTCCATTAATTATATTCTCTCCATCCTCTTGGTCACGAATGAAAGCAAGCATACTATGGGGAAAAGCCCAAAGTAGAACCGCCATAAGTGGGGGCCACTCGTGCCACTTCTAGGGGGCTAGAGCCGTGGAGACTGCAGTAGAGAAATGATGTAGGTCATAGCACATAATGAGAAACGTTGCCATTGGTTCTTTGAGTTGCATAACAAAACACTTACCTCAAGGTTGCCATGAAAATGGCCTTTAGGTTGGCCAATTGACCCTAACCTTGCCATGTTAGCTTACCCCTACATTTTGTGTTTGGCAACTAACAGATTAGCCTAAATTACATTTCAGCACCTAAAGTTTAGCCTAAATAACAGTTTAACTAGATTGCATGTTTTTTTGAGTTGGCATGCACCTGTACTTC
>NC_041385.1:848788179-848802729 GCF_002162155.2 Triticum dicoccoides | reverse complement strand
GTGGATATATCCTTTGGGCGTGCGGGAACAGCCTTGGTGGTGGTGGGTGATGGGGGTGGTGGCCAGATACGGTGCTGACATTGGTTGGCAGTTGCGGGTCCGGCGAGGGAAGCATTTTTGCTTCTTCCCTGCCTGTCCATAGTGCCTATGGCTTGAAGCTCTTCTGGCCTTGGGTAGGCCGTGCAGGCTGCATGGACATCGACCAAGTCATTGGCACATACCAGGCGGGGCGGCTGATCTAGCCAGGTCCATTGGCAGCGAGCTTCCTGCCTGATAGTGCAGCTGCATGCATAAGGTCATAGGTTTCGGCGAGTTGTGGATAGTTTCGGTGATGAGGTTTGCTTGCGAAGAGTAACAATTTTTTTAATTATGGAGAGTTAATTCTATTGAGTTAGCCTATCCACCATTCTGATGATTTCACGTATGCCTGGTTTATGTTGGTTAAAGGCTTTCACTAGGCTAACTTAATCCACCGCAATCCAATCCAACTAACATTAATAATGTGCCCTTTGCACTGAATCAAACATAGCTACAATAGGGGATTCACATCCCTACAATGTAGTCGAAGAAAACTGCAAAGTTATGTAGCAAAAATATTTGTACTCATGGGACTGGGAGCAGGGATTCGGATTTCATCCGAGAATTTCACATTCAGGGCGAAATTCGTCAATCTCGCTCAGGCCCGGTAAAATTGTATACCAGCCAAAAAATTCGGCCTGTTTTAAGTTTCTGGCCCAGCCCAATTGACAATAGCCCACAAATGGCACCCCTGGTATAAAATTCTGGAACGTAGCTTCCAGATGCCCTAGTTTTCGTTTCTCCCTCACCCCTTCTTCGCATGACGGATAAAGGCTCATTAGCCAAGGGAGAGAGGGCAGCGCTGCCCCGGCCATCCTCCTTGTTCAAGTTCTCCTATGAATCGCGTGCACAAGCATTCCTCTTTCCCATCCGCGAACATCATGTCTGCAACCCGCAGAGCGTCACACCTTGAGTAGTTGTCGCGCAGCGCACAAGCAGAGGTGACCGATGCTCGGGATTTTGGGGTCGTCGTTGCCGTATGCTCGAGCAACCTCGACGTTGTTGGATCTATCCATTTTCTTGATTTCAAGGTCTTTTGTCAAATTTCAGTAAATTTTCGTTCAAATTTTGTTATTTTTTGGTTCAGAAATTCAATTTTATTATTGTTCATTTCGTTCGAGATTCTCCAAAAAAAATCTGAAATTCCGAAATTCGTCCATTTTGTTGAAGGGCGGTAAAATCTGCAAAACGAAACCCAAAATCTTGCTTGGGAGTAGCCAAGTAGGTACTTCCACCACAAATTATACTAGTTCAATGACTTCCTGATACTATTTTATCACTTTGGATATACTCTCGTAATTATCATGAGATACCTAAAGCAAACTTCACATTACAAATCCATCGCAATATACTAGCATAAAAGGATATGTTGTAAAAAAGGGTATATGGTAGTGAATATTTCTCATGCAGTTCTGTTAGGTGTATGAGGCGTGGGAGTACATGTTACCATGACTATATAGTACTCCATCGGAAATGCTTGTCGGAGAAATGGATGTATCTGGACGTATCCATTTCTCCGGTAAGTATTTCCGGACTGAGGGAGTATTTCTTACTGCTCAGAGAATGTACTCCCACACTTACTATACTAACTGGATAATCTTATTGTACATTTTGTAAATACTCCGCTAATCATATAATATATATGAAAGTGGATCTAAAATTTAAGCATAATACACTCTTTTTATAAGCATTAATTGTGTCCTTGTGTTTAGGTTTCTCAGGAAGGAAGGAATTCAACGGAAGAAAGGTCCATCCCATTTGAAGTCTCTGCTGGTGTTAACATCTCTACACATAAGAACATCCTCACTCGAACGGAGACAATGGCTACACTAGAGGAATCTCGTCTCATCGGAAGAGGGAATTAAAAAAAGGGAATCATCAAACTAATCTCAAGTAAAGATCTCCAGCAATTTCGTGTGATCTCCTTGTGGGGCATGGGTGGCATTGGGAAAACAACACTAGTGAGAGATATCTATCAAAGCCAAGAGATTAGTAGCATGTTTGATACGCGTGCTTGTGTCACAGTCATGCGCCCTTTCAACTCAGAAGCACTCCTTGGGAGCTTAATTATGCAATTCGGGGATAAAAATGAGACAAATTTAAGGAGATGTTTAGAAGGAAAGAAATATTTGCTTGTTCTTGATGATCTGTGGTCCATACTAGAGTGGGATGCTATAAAAGACTATTTGCCAGAAACTGCAGCAAGCTGCATAATAGTCACCACAAGGCAAGAGAATATTGCCAAGCACTGCTCAAAGGATGAAAGAAACATATACAAGCTCAACCATCTGGGCCCTGATGACGCATGTGCCCTCTTCACCAAAAAGGTACAAATGAAGCAGTGTCATACCCAATGCCTCAACCTCTTATTTCTATTATAGTTACAGAATAAATATTGTCAATTTGTATATTTCTTTTTTAAAGGGCCAATTTGTTTATTTCTGTGAATACTAAACTGCTTTAAACTTCATAAACAATATCTTTATGTCCACTAGAAAATTGAAATTGCCATTCGTTTGAAATCTTATGCAATAGTTAGAATAAAACTCCCTCTGTAAAGAACTGCAGTACAAGATAGTGACATAAACGCTCTTATATTTCTTTACAGAGGGAGTACATATAAATATAAAAAGCTTTGGAATACATAAACTACGATTACAATAATGTGGAGACATGATAATTTGTATAGTTATAGTTAGGCCCAATCAAATTATTTGTAGATTTTGTAGCTGTCAAAGTGAAGTAGGATATCCCTGTTTCGCTAGCGAACAACAAAGAAGTAAGACAGTAGAGGTGGAAACAAAGGTCCGTCCTTTTTCTTGTGAATACTGCCTCAACATTTTTAATCCACTCGGATCTACCGCAATAAAAACACATGCTTCAGTAATCATGGAAGAACATTCGATCTGCTTGTAAGAAACTTTACTCAGTGTCTGATCGGCTGTATTTGGCTCAGTCCTCTTTAAATCAAGCCACTCTCTTAATCTAGATTTGAATTTAGATGGTTTGCAATTCTGCTTTTTTCTCGCATTGATATGGGAGTTTATAGAAAATCTATAAATAGTATATGTTATAATAAACTATATTATATTTATATATTTACATAAAAGGAAAACCATACATCTTTAAAGTACAAATTGATAATTTGGAGCATCCTGATATTTTCATTTCTTGAAATCAAGCATATTTCCATATCTCCTGCCATGCTAACCATACATGAATTGAAAGAATCTTTAACCGAACTACGCTTTTATTGAACAGAGAAACAAGGGTCCTAGAGTATGATTATTTATAATGTTAAAACATTGTGCTTGTAGCATGGCAACACCGCTATTAACCTCTATATTCCTAGTTTACTAGAAGAGTGCTGATGGGACAGAATATCATATGGATATATAATGAGATAACCTATTTGATCGGACCTAAGAATTATAGTAACTGGGCAATACATCTGATTAGAAGGAAAAAAAATCTTGTCTTTGAAACTCATAAATGGCTGACAAGCTCAAGTATATCATCCAAAACATTGGCATGCTTCGGCGTGCATGCATATGTATGTGGGATTTTTTTTGTCGTACTTTGTAAAAATGAAAATGTTTCATATGAAGCTCCTTTGAAATTCAGGCGCTACAGACGTACCACTAAGAAGGCTAAGGCAGGTTTTCCATCCTGCAAATGCAGTTGACAAGTATAGAGAAAATACAGCAAGCCATATGAGTTGTTACATTTAGTTTCTCTCGAATATATTACATTTATTTTTACATTCAGAATTTCGATTTTGCATGAGTTTTTGGTTTGTTCAAAGAAAGCAGTTGTTTTCAATGGGTTATTTTTTTAGATAGTAGGCATGTTGTCTGGCTTTATTTTGATGAAAGCCCCAATTACAGAGTAGGATTGGACGAAGTAAATCACCATTGCACCATGCATACGTTTCTAGGTGGGAGGGAAATATTTTTAGGGAAGAAAAGTGATGATGTACTAAGTGAAAAAGATGGATGAGGGAGAAGCCTATTAACTAACCAAAGGTGTTAGACAATCACAGTAGTGCTTATATGATTTCTTGTAGTGCTAAATGACATGATTGATACGGATTTCAGGTATTTAAGGAGACCATAAATTTGGATGAGCAATATCCGGAGTTGGTTGAACATGCAAAACTGATATTGAAGAAGTGCAGAGGACTTCCCCTTGCCCTAGTCACCATTGGTGGCTTCTTGGCAAGCCAACCAAAAACTGCTTTTGAATGGAGAAAATTGAATGAGCATATCAGTGCTGAGTTGGAGATGAATCCAGAACTTGAGATCATAAAAGCAGTCCTTATGAAAAGCTACGATGGTTTACCCTATCACCTCAAGGCTTGTTTCTTGTATCTTGCCATCTTTCCTGAAGACTACATGATTCTGCGGAGACGCTTAGTGCGTCGGTGGATTGCAGAGGGTTACTCAAGTGAGGTGCGTGGCAAGTCTATGGAGGAAGTATTGGACGGTTACTTCATGGAACTTATAAGCAGGAGCATGATTATGCCATCTCGACAGTCAATTTGTAGCAAGAAAGGAATTGACTCCTGCCATGTCCATGATCTCATTCGTGAAATTGCCATCTCAAAGTCTATGGAGGAGAATCTTGTTTTCACATTGGAGGAAGGGTGCAGCTTAAACAACCAAGGCATTAGGGAACCTGAGACAACTCCAGACACTAGATATTTCTGGCACGAGGATAACAAAGCTACCAAGGGCCATCATCAAACTTGTGAAGATGCAGCGCATTCTTGCTAGTGGCAGACAATGGACTTCAGATGGTGTTGAAATGCCAAGAGGGATTTGGAAACTGAAGTCCCTGCACACACTGCGTACCGTGCACATCTCAGTGGGAAAGGCTGTTCTAAAAGATATAAAAAGGTTGACCCGGTTACACAAGTTAGGGTTGACAGGCATCAACAAGAGAAACGGTCAAGAGTTGTGTTCAGCAATTGTGCGTCTCAGCAGCCTGGAGTCATTGTCGCTGCACTCAGCCGGAGAGACAGGTTTATCAGGCTGCTTGGATGGCCTGTCCTCACCTCCAGAAAACCTGCAGGGCCTCAAGTTGATAGGCAACCTAGTTAAACTTCCGGAGTGGATCCAGGGGCTCAGAAATCTCGTGAAGCTGAAGCTAGAGGGGTCGAGGATATCGGAGGTTGATGCGACCATACAAGTCCTTGGGAAGCTACCAAACCTGGCCATCCTACGTCTATTGGGTGACTTGTTCGTTGGTGAAGAGGTCCGTTTCAGTTTCCGTCGGGAGGCATTCCCGAGCCTGAAGGTGCTGCAGCTAGATTGGATAGAAAACCTCAAGGCGGTGGGATTTGAAAGAGGAGCAGCCCCTAAGCTTGAGTTGCTGCAGTATTGTGGTTGGGACAGTCCCAGTGTTGGGTTGTTCTGTGGGTTAGCATATCTCCCAAGTCTCAAGGAATTTATGCTGCATGAGTCGGACTGGAAGAATACCAAGTTCGTGGAGGATCTGCAAGGCCAGCTGGCAGAGAATGAAAACAAGCCCGTTTTGAAGAGTTGGTAGTAGCTAGCTGTATTCAACTCCCTTTTCGTCTATCTTAATATTCATGTATGTATGTATGTATTATTAGGTCCCTCCATCCCTTTTATGTATGTAGTGGTATTTCCTTGGATTGAGTTGATACTCACTTTGTGGTACGATAGCAAATGGCATCCGTCCTTTTGTTCGTCGGTCATGTCCCTTTGATTTCTATGTCTGCTCGTGTGAGCGCAGTTGAACCAATTGTAATTTATCGTCTGATGTTTTAGGAAACAGAGCAGGCGCTGAAAAGCTGTCTCCCATTGCTATGTCGATCGGTTGCACTGCTGGTGGTGTTTGGGATATGCATGCTGGGAGCAGCAACTAGTGAGAGAATTGGAGACAATCATGTGTCTGCTTTCAGGTTGGCCGCTCATTGATTGATCGAGATAGAAGGTTCGTCAGCTTGACAAGTTGTAGGTACGTCATAGGCAGGCAGGCTACGAGAAGACGGCAGCAGCATCAGCAGGTCAGGACAGGACAGGACACCGGGAGGAGGTGTGGAAGGAAGATGAGGGATACAGAGGCCGCCAAAATCCTTAGGCCGGAATCGGAACACGTACGTCGGTCTACCTCTGAAACCACAGACTAATTAATCTGAAACTGTGCAATCGTCCACTGACATCCAAACAACCTTGTTGGCGGCGATGGCTGATCATAGTCTGTTTGACACAAGTGGTGGCTGATCTGACTATCTATACAGGCAGTCAGGCACATACATGCATGAGTACAATTTCCAATTACAAGTATAATTAAAAATTCATTGTTTCGCAATTAATCGCAGCTTTTTGACATGTTCACAGTCCAAGTTTATAAATGCTGCTCGGTCAGCTGACACTTCCCTGAAAGATGCTTAATTTACCATCTGATGATTAAACATAGAAATCCTCATTTCTAAGATTCTGTTACTAACCGTGCGATAGAAACACAGGACACCGTGATAGAACTGAGTGAAGCTGAACCACACCGGCCGGCTGAGGCGCTCCACGGCGGCGACGGCCGCATTCGGCCCCATCACCCTCCAATCCGGAGGCATCCTCCCGGCACCGCCGCTTCGACCACCTCGGACTCCTCCGGCAGGCATCCACTGCGGGATCGATCTCCTCCTCCGCCGTGGCGACAACGCCGATGCGTTTCTCCATGGCGCGTGTGGACGGGCGGGCCGGAGGATGTGAAGTCGTTTCGACGGGCCGTTCAGTCGGAGCAGCCCCAGCCAGGGCTGACGGGCGGTGTTCCCTCCCCTCCCCGCTGCTCCGCGTCAGCAACTCCCCGAACTCCTGCAGATTGGTTGGTTGGGGGTAAGGTAACCGTCGCTAATTCCGTCCAATTAATTGCTAAACTCTAGTAATAGGAGTGTTTGCTTACAGCATTGTACAGCTAGATTATGTCGAATAGATAGATCATGTAATGGTTCAACCTCAACCAGATTCATGGTATGTTTTTGTTTTAACTGACAGATAAAACAAGCAGAGCGCAAATTTTATACACTCTGATTTTTTTGGTGTCTTGGACCCTCCGTTGATCAGAGATCACCAGAATTTTGAGACATATACCTTTCTTGCATACTCCTACATAGGGAGGGATAAGTGCTAGGCAATGCATTTCATTTATTCGCGCAGTTCAGAATCTCCAACGTCATGTCTCTGTCTGTGTTGCTTTCCTCCATTCCGTCACAAATCAGGCAGCAAGGAACGAATCGATCTTTTCCTCGCCCAAGGAAGGAGAGGCAATGCAGCATCACGCGTGTGCTGCGGCAGCCAGAAAAAGAAGCTTCTTTTCCTGCTCTGCTCTGCACGCCTGTCTACGCTTTGCTTTGGAGGATGGACGATGGAGGCTGCGGCAAGTAAAGAATATGTTCTTCCCCTGTGTCTTTGCTCCATGGCCCAATTATATTTCCCTCTGTCTGCTTCTATACCCTCGCTGGTATCTGACGCAGCGAACCTGGCGACTACACCCAATTCGTGCTGGTAATTTCATTTCATTTCTGTTTTTCTTGTCTGCTTTGGTGAATCTCTGAATCATGTGCGTTCAATCTTTATTTAGCACTTGGACACTTGCTAGTTAAATTATAATAAACTCTAAATTCTTCTTCTTGTTTGCACGCAATGCAGATCTTTCAACTGGGAGAGCACTGCTGCTGTTGAGGTTGATCGGTCTTGATCGCCCGTGGACAAGACCAGGTTTCTTTTGTTTCCACTTTTGTCCTTCATTATTAGCTACAGCCAGGCCGTTGCTAACACCCAGCATTGCTTAACCGCAGAAAGACCCCGCCCGCAAATGGAGGCGACGGCACTAAGTGTTGGAAAGTCCGTCCTCAGCGGGGCGCTCAGCTATGCCAAATCTGCCGTGGCTGAGGAGGTGGCTCTGCAGCTTGGAGTACAGAGCGATCACATATTCATCACCGACGAGCTCGAGATGATGCGGTCATTCCTCATGGCTGCGCATGACGAGGGAGATGACAATATGGTGGTCAGGACTTGGGTGAAACAGGTCCGTGACGTCTCCTACACTGTGGAAGACTGTCTCCTTGATTTTTCTGTTCGTCTTGAGAAGCAGTCTTGGTGGCGCATCCCTTGCACGCTGCTAGACCGGCACCGTGTGGCGAAGCAGATGAAGGAGCTCAGAATCAAGGTGGAGGATGTCAGCCAGAGGAACCAACGGTACCACCTCATCAAGGGCTCTAGCTCCAAGCCTACCTCTGCTGTTGGGCAGCCTACCATCTCAAGTGCGACAATGTCTGCCGCCGATGATGCAAGGCTACTGCGGCAAAAAGCAAAAATGGATCTCATCAAGTTGTCAATTGCAAGGATGATGCACTTCGAGTGATAGCGTTGTGGGGCACAAGTAGCAGTGATCTGGGGGAGATATCCATCATCAAGAGTGCCTATGAAGATCTCATCATACACAAGAATTTTGATTGTTGCGTTTGGTCACATTAACACACTACAAGGATCCAGGTCTATTGCAACAAAATCGTTTGTGGCAATACATGTTGTTTCGTGGCGATAAGTACCTATTGCCACAAAACGACATTCGTTGGCACCCGTTGCGACTGGACGCATGGTAATAGGTTATTACCACGAAAAAGCAATTGTTGCAATAAAGCGTGCTATTGCAACATCCATGTGGGAAGTTGCCACATGTTTTCCCATGGCAACACTCACCTGATGCCACAACTTGATTTGTGGAGATAACTTTAATGCAACATGTAACGAATCGTGGCGACTGATATCTCGTAGCGATAGATATTTGTGGCAACAACCTATGCCAACGACGGCCGTTTCGTGGCGCATTACTCTTCCGTGGCAATAGTCAATTGTGGCAATAAACTATGGCAACAATCCTTATTTTCATGGCATTAGGCATGTTGCCACGACCCACTACACTTGTGGCAATAAACTATGGCAACAATCATTGTTTTCATGGCATTAGGCATGTTGCCACAACCCACTGCACTTGTGGCATTAACTTATGGCAACAAATAATCCAGTCGTCATAACAGGATATTGCAACATACTTGTTTTTGTGGTGATAAATAGGTATCACAACACGTAAAATCTTTGCAGCACGTAAAATCTTTGTAGCGAGAAATTATTGTGACAATTTAAACTTTCTGCGGCAATACTTTATTTCAACAAAACTTACTATGGTGGCACCAAACAGTTATCACATCGTGAAAAAAAATTGCAATGCACGGGCATATTTGCCAATACAAATAAATTTACACAACCCAAATATTTTCCATCAACAAGACACATAATTCAGCCAAGCCCACGAATTTCCATTAAATTGTTTCATTCAATTACAACAACCATCAGAGGTACATCACTCAAGCCACATTGCCATCATTTACAACAAAAAATAATCCAAAACTCATAGATTACACACATAATAGTCATTACCAAATTACAAATGATCGCTTCAAATGCAGCACCATGGGTTGCATGAGATTTGTCCTTGAGATGGAGGAGGTAGAAGTCGATGATGCCATTCTCGCTCTTGTAAAGGCAGCAAATAATCCCGAGCAGCTGTTAAAATAGTACACCAATGAGTTTCTAGCTGGTATACAATAAGGAAATGGGAAATGATCATTATATGTACAGTACAGTACATATTATGGAGGAAAGGAAACAATTGTGCCTCAAGAATGTGCATCACACTTCTCACTGAAACAATTGTTGGAAGGCCTATTTTTGTATTTTTGAAACAAGTAAAAAGAGTTTACAATTGTCAAAAGGCCTATTTTATATTCAAAGATATATAATTCTAATGCAATATCTATTTTCTATTTGATGTTATGTACATAAATGCAAGAAAACACTGCAGAATCAAAGTAGTTCTTTCTTTTCAAATTCACAGACCTCACACAAGGTACATTCACAAATATGACTACACTTGACTCTCAACTAAATCAATTCATTATTACTTACCACTCCTAACAAACACTCACAATTTCCAGCATTTAGAGGCAATGTAAGTGACGTAGATCACTACGAACAGAGAGGCAATACAGATAAACTCAATATACATAAATGTTTAAAACTACCACAGAGAACTAGCAGTATAAACAATTTACTGTGGCAAAACACAACTCAAGTCTAGCATGGTAATTTCGGTTCTTATCCAGTTCTACAATTCTAGTTAAGCCGTACCTACAAGCCATGAAGAAGTAAAAAAAGCCAATAACCTGCAAGTTACCACAGTACGATGTGGAAATTCTAAGTAACACCCTAGGGCCGGCCCTGGGGCATGGCAAGGAGTGCGGCCGCCTAGGGCCCAGCCCAAGCAGGGGCCCATCGGTGTGCATGTTTCTAGTAGATAGATAAGCATATTAGGAAGAAGAAAAGATAGATAAGGTAAAAAACAAGCAAAGAGACAACCATTAAGCCAGTCACCTACTCCCGCTGCGTGACCATGCTAGGAATTAACTCTGAGGCGAAATTTTGGCCGAGAAATCTGCCAATCAGAACATGCTAATATCCTTGATTATCGCCCTCAATTAACGCCGGATCTATGCAGCGTGATATGTGTATCCATGCAGCCAAAAATCTCATTTAGTTAGGCAATTATGAGTCGCAGCATGCAATACTCCGCAAAATTAAAAAGCAGGCAATACTCCTTTAATTAGGCCCCATGCATCATGCAATACTCGGTTTAAGCTAAAAAAAGCATGAAATACTCCATTAATTAGGCACCATGCAACCAATGATTTTTCTCACTGTATGAATCTCGTCGTCGGTTCTTCCAATGGGTCGCAGCCACTACACACCTGCCACAACAGTACCGGCGATAGTCGTGGCAGTCAGGACCGGCCTAGGGGGGGAGCAGGATAGAAGACCAAGGACTTACCGGAGCCAGAGACGAAGTTGAAGTGGACATCGTCGTCGTGGCTGCGGTCACCAGTCACCACACGCGGTGTCGTTGTTGTCCTCCTTGAGGAGACGCGCGTCATGGATGGGGAAGACAGGCGCGAGGTCGATGCCGACGATGAGTACGCTAACCGTGGGGCGGCTGATGGCCGCCTAGACCCAGCCCCCCGGCGCGTCGTCGGGAGGAGGCTGAAGCGAGACGGCCGGGGATATTGCGGACGGCCGCCGACGCCACCATGAGGAACCGCCGCCACCGATCCGGCAGCAAGATTGCTGGTTCTGGCCGTGGACGAAAAAGATGGATGGAGTAGAGGGTCGCGCGCTGGAGTTGGGGTGGTGTGGTGGTCGGGGTCGGAGAGGTGGTAGCACCCGGCGTTGCTGCCGCGGTGGATCCGGCAGGTAGATCGTCAGATCTAGCCGTGCACGGAACCCCCGGACGGTGTGGGCCGGTCTGGACGTCGCACCGGTGGTGCTTGCCACGGTACTACCTCCGAGCGACTCGACTGGACAGGGAAGTCGACGATTGGAGAACGGGACGAGACGAAGGAAGGCACGGGGAGGAGGAGATGGGTGAAAGAGAAGCCGGCGGCTGCGGGTGGTAGGGGAGAAAGAAGAGAGGGATAGAGAATTAGGAATTGTGTGCCACCCGTTGGATCTTGGAAAATCGGACGATTGGGAGCACGATCCGTGGGCGAGCTGATTTGACCAATCAGAATGCATGGTTTGCCTCACGCAGGATCGCTCCCTAGCTGAGAGTCATAATGGGTTTTCCAGAAAATTTATTAAGTCACCTTTGTGAAATAATAATAATAATAATAATAATAATAACATGCAAAATCCAGTCAAAAAAGATATGACTTGCAAAAAAAATATATCTTACATAACCCAATACAGTTTTACATGTGATATATTAAGTATATGTTTTTAGGTGTTTCAACAATTTTCTAAATTATATACTAACATTTTCTATAGTTTAAATAAGTTTCTGTGTGTTTATTGAAACTGATTCCAATTTGAACTACATGCGTCTCAAAGAAGTTTTATAACTTTCACAAAAATGCATATTTAAGTGCATATGTTTAATTTTAGATCATATCCTAAAATGGATGAAAATTACAAATGATCGTGACGAAGAATTCAAACTTGCATTTGCAACCTATAGGGGGGGGGGGGTGTCAATATACCTACAAGTGGACAATAATTATGTAAATTCGCATCAAGTCATATTATGGGTGCATGAGTTTGACATAAATTTTCAGAATATTTCATGGAAGTTGGACATTGTTCACGAATGGATTCATCTCCCATGGTGTTTTATATAGCTTCCAGCGGCCTATGATGATTCATCTCCCACGATGTTACACCTCCTAATTTGGCATGTATATTGAAACTAATTTAATTGGAACTGCATGTATCTTAAATAAGTCTCCATAAAGTATATTGAAGGATGGTCTGAGGAGCCGATGGGGGTCGGGACGCCGGAGTGGTTGCTCGGCAGCCGAAGTTGCCGGCTGACATGAGTGGCCCTCATCCAATTTGGCGGTGTCCGCTTCTTTCGGGTGCATATGCTGGTAGGAGGCCGACGGTGCGGGCTTGTCGTCGTGGCAGGAGCTTGACTTCGTCCTCTTGCCCAGGATTTGCTGCTCCTGGGGCGGCTTCTCTGGGTTCCCTCTGCTCAAGCCAAAGGTGGGTGTCATGTGGTTGGTTAGGGAGACGGCCTCACGTTTTGGCGTCGGTAGAGGTCAGTGGTTGTGGTGGGTGGGACTTCCTGATGCCGGCAGGCGCATCAGCGCCTCAAACCGTGGACTTGGCGTCGTCTGAGCTGATACTCTGCGACGGCCGTCAGCAGTCACTGGGTTATGTCCCCCTTGGTACACCAGGATTGGGGTGGGGCTGTAGGTGTGGGCGCCCCTACCGTGGTCGTGTCGGCCCTGGAGGTGGTCCGCATGGTTGGCCTTCTGGCGGGCACGATGGCAGCAGTGGTGGTTGTATCTCTTGGCTGTGTGTGGGCGGCAAGAGCTATGTCAGCGGGTGATTCGGGCGTGCTCTATCTCTGGCAGTGGCGACGCCCCGATCTGAACCTGGGGATCTGATCTCGTCGATCTTACCCTCAAAGAATAGTGGTAAGCATATACTACCTTTGAATTTTTTGTATTGATCTTTGTGCCACACCAAAATTTGGTCACACCATTATACTCCCTCCATCCCAAAATTCCTGTCTTAGATTGGTCTAGATATGGATGTACCTAATACTAAAACGTGACTTGATACATCTGTATTTAGACAAATCTAAAACAACAATTTGGGGACGGATGGAGTATATATTTAACTTCTCGTAAATTTAACAATTGCTAAATGTGTATGAAGATGTCCTATATTTTTAACACTACTATACATAGAACATGTATGCTTTCGCTCTCTACCACTTATTATTGGCCGGTTACCCATGTTTCCACATGCATACATTATTTTTCAAAATATGCATGACCAACCGCCATTTTCAATGAGTAGTTAGTTATTCTGATCAATCTCAGCCCATGACCCATCCATGCGTGCGCATGTGTCTTTGAACTTATGAAGTCAGTCGGTACGTAATGCACTCGTGTGGTTTAATTATTTTGGATTTGTTTTGAAGATTTTTGTTTCACTCGTGCGGTTTAGCAATTTTGGATTTTTTTAAATTTTAATATAATCTAGTATTTTTTTTTAAATATATTTTTCGCATAGATTTAGAACTTTTCCTGTATTAATATCTTTGTATTTTTAGAAAACACTATGTACATGTCATGTACAATTTTGGGAATATACTTAAGTGTGTGACTTCTGAATGAGAAAAATAGTTCACATACCTAGATTTACGAAAAATACACCGAAGTAGTGTACATAGATTTATAGTGAAGAGAACATCGTCCATCTGTGATGTATGTTGTGTTCAAAAATAATAAATCTGTGATGTACATATATTCTTTTTTTAGTGGAATATTGTACATATATGTGCACCTAGCTGTGTTACGCATTTGCATGTGTGTCTACCTTCATCACTACGTTTCCATTAAAACAAATCTTTAACTTGTTAGCTGATTTTAATTTGCACGTTTCCTTTGTTTTAGGGAGCTGCACGTTTTCTTCCTCCCTTTTTGACATCAAATATTCCCTTCCAAGTGTAATACTAACGGATTCTTGGGGTGGATTGAATCTGACATTTAAACTCAAGATTAAATCCAAGCGTGATACATATGGACTATTGGAGAGTTTTCTTTTCTCGTTTATAATTCTATAAGGCTTCGATTTGACGGACAATCAGCCAGATCGTGGATTCATTCCCCTTTTATCATTGGACTGTCTTTTTTTTCATTTTCTTGTTGAAGTTTTTATCATAGGCTTTCCTTCTTAATTTGTTTGAACGGATGGAGCCTTTCCTTTTTTTCTGACGTGAGATTTTCCTTCTTTTTACGTGACGCTTTCCTTCTTAATTTGTGTGAACGCATGGAGCCTTTCCTTTTTTTCTGACGTGAGACTTACCTTCTTATAACGTGAG
>NC_041385.1:848776874-848787703 GCF_002162155.2 Triticum dicoccoides | reverse complement strand
CTTTCCTTGTTCTTTTTTTTTTTTGAAACTTGTTTGATTTTTTTACATGAGGCTTTTCTTGTTTCATTTAACTAATTAGCTAATGTTAGTCATGTCAGTTGCGTTTTTTTATAACATGGAATCATCGGCGTTACGTAAGTTTTTCTTTTATCCTGATCGTACATTTTTCAATCTAACAATTTAATTAATTTTGATGATGTAGATTAATGAGAGATCATGAATGGTGCCTCCAATTAGTAAATATATATATAAGATAAGATGTAATTGGTGCCGTCCCTCAAAAAAAAAAAAGATGTAATTGGTGCCGAGTTGTCTTAGAAAAAATTGGTGCCGAGTGGCTACCTCGTTCCGTCAATTACACAAAGCAAAAAACTTTCCTTCTTAAATCTGCTTGGTGCTAGAGACAAGCGTTAGACAAAATTGGTCATATATGTATTTCTAGCTGAAATATTGACATGAATCAAACGTTCGCGTGATGCCTAGCTCGTTCGGTCTACAAATAAGGTGGTCTGGGAGTCGAACCACCAGACGCGCAATTTATTTTGCTGTTATTTCTTTCGGGCCCACACTCTAGGGCAAGATGCCATGGCCTCGGTCTGGGCCCACACTCACACTTACACATGGGACCCAAACTCTACAAGCTTGCGTACCTTGGTGAGAAGGCCAGTGAGCTTGCCGTCTTTCCGGTGCTGAGGACGACCTTGCTAGGAGGTTAGTAGGGCGAGTGGAGGAGACGCCGGCGGTGCAAGAAACCCTAAAGTGAAGGGCGTCCGCGAGTGTGCAACACTTCACACGTGCGTAAGCGAGCGTTCCTCCAAGTTGTGGTACGACCGATATTTGTGGTACCAAATGTGTTAATACCTCTATGAACTAGTACGCCCCTTTAATCAAATCCTGAGAAATAGTACAATAAATAAATGAAAAAAATCAGGGGCACTGTAGAGAATATCGTTGCAATATCCTGCTCCTTTTTTGCAACATTAGAGGATTGTTGCAATATGTTGTACGTATTACCATGGATGCACAAGTTGTCGCAATATGTAATAGTTATTGCAACACAACGAAGGTGAGGCAAAAAATCGCCCTATTACAACAAATACACGTTTTGTTGCAATAAGAAGCCATGTATTTTGCAACAGTATCTATGGCTAGCGCCACATGTCAGAATTGTTGCAATTTATGTCTAAATATTGCCACAAAGATTTACTTTGTCGCAATACCTAGTCTTTATTGCAACAAAATGACCAATTCACGCAACGAGACGCAACTGTCGCAATATCACTACCATATTGCAACGCTGATGCAGCTTGTGGCAATACGTGGCTTCTATTGCAACAAAAATGAGTACCTAGCGCGATGGAACAAAACTGTGGCAATATGTAGATCCTATTACCACGAACTGGAATTTTGTGGTAATATAGCATTCTATTGCAATGAAAGATAGCTGTAGCAATAGATTTTGTTGCAATAGACGGGAATCCTTGTAGTGACATGTCCTTTCAATCGGACAGATTTCATTCGAAGCATTGTTCGGCAAATCTATGTTAATTCTTTTCAAGAGATGGGAGAAGGAGGAAGAATAACTATCGGAGCCCAAGTTTTGAAGATGATGGCGACGATGAAAGAAGATGGTTTGGCTTATGAGTTCAAGAGATACTTGAATAACAAGAGTTGCCTAATTGTACTCAATAACATACACACCATTGAAGAGTGGGATTGCATTAAGACATGTTTCCCAAACAACAAGAAAGGAAGCCGAATCATAGTATCCACTGAACAAGTTGAAGTGGCAAGCTTATGCATAGGAGTGGAGGACGAAACTCTAGTGTGCAAGAAGTTACTTGCTGATCCGTCTCTTTATGTTTTCTACAGTAAGGTAATTTTTGAAGTCCCGAAAATTGTCTAATTGTTGTCCCTCTTGTTGTTATTTATGGTCTTTGTCTCAACTAATAGTTAACATAATTAACTAAAGTTGTTATTGTGTTGTCATGTAAGTTTTATGTTAAGAACCATTCTACATAGTTTAATTACAAAATAATTTTATTTTTTCTATTTTCATGAGAAAGAAATTGTAGTACATTTTACTTCTGCTACAACTGTTATATGTATAGTAACCTTAATTTATCAAGGCCAATGTGCATAAATGATTCCATTTGATGTTTCTACACGTCCCCCTCCCTCCCCTATCATCAGATTGCATGTCCGCTACCTTAGCATTAGATCCAATCTTGACCATAATTCCGGTGGTTACAACTGTATCTCATACTCCATTGGGTCCATTTGTTTTCTAGCTCAAGACCTCAACTCGCTGATGGTGTTATTTACCGGAAAAGGGTTTCCCCCCACTTTGTATACAAAGCAACCAACCAAACCATACATGATAGGTGCTGAGGCGGAAGCAGCACAGTCACGCCAAAAAGAACCGACAGAGAAAGAGAACAGAAACAAATGCCGACCACGGCGGATCAATAAAAAAGAAGAAGCCTTGCGAACGCTGCGCCCACCGGGATCTTCCACTAGGCTCCAAGACTCCGAAGCGCCGGCACCTACCAACACCTCCAAGAAGGATCGTGACGATGACGACGCTGCTGCCAAGGGTTTCCCCCGGTACACGATGAGGCGAAAGGAAGGGTAGCCCCCGACGCCCTCCCGGAAGGTCAGGTGGCACCCACAGGCGCCACCGCGCCGGTGTCGGCCACGCCGACCGGGGTTTCCCCCGATCCCAACCCACACCTCGGGCGCTCCGGATCCAGCCACCAAACCAAGCATCACCCTGCGCCAACGCGGTCATGAGGCCCCCACGCCATCTCACCACGGCACCGCGAAGTGGGGACAGCGCGATGAAGAATCAGAGCCGGGACTAGGGCATCAGCACCGTCGGCACGCGGGAGGGCCCCACCTCCACCGTCCGCGACGGTAGACGTCCAGACGCAATAGCAGGAGCACACCAGGCCCGTGGGCCCACAGGCGCGGCCGAGCCCTCGTGGGCCCGTAAAGCTGCCGCCCTCGCGCTGCTGCCGGCACATCATCGGCGCCGACGCCCCAAATCCGAGCCGCTCCTGCTCCTCACCGCGTCGCAGACAACGAGGCCACGCCGGGGGGGAAGGCCCGCTAGGACCCAGATGGGGCCCGCCGAGCGCAGATCTGGGCCGGGGTCGTGACGTGAGCCACCTGGCATCACCACGTCGCCCCGCTGCCAAGGAGCGGCACTGACACCATGCCTGCCGCCGGACCGCAGCCAAGCCGGGCTGCACCGCCGCCGCCTCCCTGCCCCGGGAAGGGAGCACGTGCGCGCGGGTACGAAAAGGGCCGCCGCCGCCGGTACCACCCGGGCCAGCGCCGGGGGCAACCGCCGGCGGCGGCGGGGGGAGACGGGGGAGGGGGCCGCTGGTGAGGAGCTCGAGCTCCGCCCCGGCCACCTCCCGGGGAGGCGGCGCGAGGCGGATCTGGACGGGGAAGGGGGAGGGAGGAAGGGGACGGAGGCGGGGCGCGAGGCGGGCGACCGGCGGCGGCGGGAGGGAAAGGGGCGGAACCCTAGCGGGCTAGCCACGAGAGAGGGCTCCCTCGATGGTGTTATTTCGATTCATGTACTCATCTAGGGCCCACTTGTCAACAAGCACATACTTCTTCCATAAATTATATTCTCTCCATCTTCTTCAACATGAATGAAAGCAAGCAAACTATGGGGTCAAACCCAAATTAGAACCGCCATAAGAGGGGACCACTGGCATTGCTTGTGGCTATAGTCGTTGAGTGACTGCAGTACAGAGAGGATGTAGGTCTTAGCACATAATGAGCAGCCTTGCCATGGTATCTTTGATTGTTACACTACAAAGCACTTATCAGAAGGATATGCCTTTTTCGTCAGATGTAGGTCAGCACATAATGAGCAGCCTTACCATATGGTATTTTTGAGTGTTGCATTATGAAACACTCATCAGAAGGATATGCTTTTTCATCCTATCATGGAATGGCTTTACATGTTATAGGTGTGGGCCAACCTAGTTGCTCCTGATTCTTGCGACAAAAATTAGAGAATCTCATCAACTGCCATTCACAATCCGCTGACAAGGATGCAATCTGTTCTAATATCAGTGGCCAAATTATATTAAATTATTTTCGTTGTTGTCCTAACGAACAACATGGTTTGTTAGAGATCAGAGATCATTTAAGAACCATAAGTATTATATAAAAAATTACGTAAAACTTAACACAGGGCAAAATATTATCATCTGGAAAGAAAGACAATACCTAAGCATTAATTGTGTGCTTGTGTTTATCAAAGGGTGGGGAATGGGTGGTATCGGAAAAACAACACTAGTGAGAGATATTTATCAAAGCCAAGAGATTAGTAGCATGTTTGATAAGCGTGCTTGTGTCACAATCATGCGCCCTTTCAACTCACCAGCACTCCTTGAGAGCTTAATTATGCAATTCAAAGATAAGAATGAAGATAAAAATGAGACAGATTTAAGGAGTTGTTTAGAAGAAAAGAGATATTTGCTTGTTCTTGATGATCTCTGGTCCAGACTAGAGTGGGATGCTATAAAAGAGTATTTGCCAGAAACTGCAGGAAGCTGCATAATAGTCACCACAAGGGAAGAGAATATTCCCAAGCACTGCTCAAAGGATGAACGAAACATATACATGCTCAAACATCTGGGTCCCGATGACGCATTTGACCTCCTGACAAAAAAGGTACAAATGAAGCAGTTATGGAATAAATGTTTTCAATTTGTTTATTTCTTTTTAAAGGGCCAATTTTTATTTCAATTAATGCTAAACTGCTTTAAATTGCACAAACAATATCTTTATGTCCACTAGAAAATTGGAGTTGCCACTCATCACTTCATCAGAAATCTTATGCAATTGCTAGAATAATACATATAAATACAAAAAGGCTTTGGAATACATAAACTATGATTACAATAAGATGGAGACATGATAATTTGTGTAGTTATAGTTAGGTCCAACCAAATTATTTGTAGATTTTGTACCTGTTCAAGGGAAGTGGGATATCCCTGTTTTACTAGCGAACAACAAAGAAGTCAGACAGTAGAGGTACATATAAAGGTTCATCCTTTTTCTTGTGGATACCGTCTCAACATTTTCACCCACTCGGCTCTACCGCAATAAAAACACATGTTTCAATAATCATGGAAGAATATTCGATCTGCTTGTAAGAATCGTTAGTCAGCGTCTCATTGGCTGTATTTGGCTCAGTCCTCTTTAAATCAAGTCACTCACTTAATCCAGATATTCTCATTTCTTGAAATCGAACATATTTCCATATCACCTGCCATGCTAACTATGACTATTTATAATGTAACAACATTATGCTTGCAGCATGTCAACGCTGCAATTAACTTCTATCGAACAACGTATATTCCTAGTTTACTAAAATTGTGCTGATGGGACGATAATCTATTTGATCAGACCTAAGAATTATTGTAACTGGGCAATACATCTGATTAGATGGAAACAAAATCTCATCTTTGAAACGCATGAATGGCTGATAAGCTCAAATATATCATTCAAATCATTGGCATGCTTGGCATGCGTACGTATGTGGGATAATTTTTCTCATACTTCTTAGATATGAAAATGTTTCATATGAAGCTCCTTTGAAATTCAAGCACTGAGGACGTACTTCTAAGAAAGCTAAGGCAGGTTTTGCATCCTGCAAATGCAGTTGACATATATTTTTGCATTCAAAATTTTGATTTTCAAGGTATTTTTTATTATTTTAAAGAAGGAAGGAGTTTTCGGTGCTTTTAATTTTTGTAAGATAATAGGTATGTTTGTCTGGTTTTACATTGACTAAAGCCCCAATGACAGAGTAGGATTGCACGAATTAAATCACCATTGCACCATAAGGACGTTGCTACGTGGGAGGGAAATATTCTTAGGAAGATGGACGACGAAGAAGCCTATTAACTAACGAAAAGTAGCAGTGTCTCACTTCTACACCTATATACTACATATTAAATACTGTAGGGTTAAGAATGTGATAGACAATCAGAGTAGTGCTTATATGGTCTCTTGTAGTGCTAAACTAGACCATGCCGGCGCGCGTTGCCACGCCCGTCCATTTTTAAGGTAAATATGATAGTAATTATATATATAAATAGTGGCATGAAGCATGAGAGTCTCAGACGAAATATGTTTCTTAGTACTCCCTCCCGTCCTTTTTACTCCGTGTATTAGGTTTGTGTCAAGTCAAACTTTGCAAAGTTTGACCAAATTTATATTAAAAAATATCACGTCAAACTTGGAAAAGTTTGACCAAATTTATATTAAAAAATATCAACACCTACAATACGAAAAATATATACTATGAAACTTCATTTCATAATGAATCTAACAATATTGATTTGGCATTGTGAATGTTGATATTTTTTTCTATACGTTTGGCCAAAGTGGAAATACTTTAACTTCGAGCAAAACTTATATGCAAACTAAAAAGGACCAGGGGGAGTATTAACAAAGAAAAAACTAAACTTCTTGGATTAATAAAACAGAGGACACGTACTTGTTCTATATGTATAATATATAACAGAACATATAGCACCGTAAATGCCTACATCGGCTATTAGATCAATCACGATAACAAAAGACCATACATGAGTTCTAACTTTGGTAGAACACCATACTTAAAGGGTTATAAAGGAAACAACCTAAAACAAACTCCATTGAGTATTACAAGCATAAACACAAATATCACCATGTGCAATATTGATTTCTCCTCTTTCCACGATTGTGTGGCAAGTCATTTGCCCTTTCAATTATAAGTTTTTACTTGATTTTACTTCATCAACATTTGATTGTAAGTATATCAATCGATGGTTTTGGTTAACTGACATTGAATGGAAGGTAATATTAGTGAAGCAAGTCAAAAAGGAAACAACTATAGTAGCAGTGTCCAAAGTAAAACAACTTGCTTTTGCTCCCTGTTAAGCAAGAACATGTTGTATTGATGATGTAGACTCAAATCATTTCAACATCCGTAAGAGAATATTACGTTGCATCCCTACCTAATAACTCTAGCAAAAGGTCAATAGTTAGAGAGACTGCCATATACATGGGAAATAAAGGATATATGTTTGCATAAAAACTCAAGTAGGAGCAAGAATAATCCTTCCGTGCTAGCGCATGCTGGAGATAACATATTTAATTCTTGGTCCAGACTATATCACATGACAAATCTCAAGAGCATGCACTTCAAAGTACAAAGTAATATCTGTAATAGCAGCATACTGTAGACCAGCGTATATTAGGATTGGGGCAGTACTTTCAGCAGGATTGACATGCGGAGTTCAAAGTACCAACAGAAAAAATAACTCAAGCAGAAACTTCACTAAACCTGCAACAGTACATAATAGTTTTTAAGTTTTTCTTTTTGATATAATTAGTTTAAGTTCACTGTAACAGTTCAGAAAATTATTGGGAACATCCTAGCAAGGCTGCAAAAAACAAACTGCTACAATAGCTTTACTTGTACCAGGAAATTGTACCACGTGCATGCTTGCATTGCCAAACATGTTATTGTCCCCAAAAAGGAAGTTAGTATCCTAAAAAAGAAAAACCTACCTATATGGAGATTAGTTATACTATCAACGACTCAAGAAATAGGATGAAGAGAATTTATGCCTCTAGCATTATCGAAATATAGATACATCAAACATAATAATATAAAACTAAAAAAGAAGGCCATATAACAATACTTTTTTCGTAGTAGCAAAGCATGAAACATGTTTCCAAGATTTCTAAGTTATGATCGACACCACATTTTAGGCAAAAGAAGATTACACATTAATTCCTTTGCATGGGAAAAATCTCATGTATTTCACAAGAATCAATGCATGAATCACGATGTTGACTGATGATGAAATTATAATTCTGCACATCATTGTTGTACTGCCAAGTTGTAGAAAGATTCGAGTATATGTGGATAGTTATGGAGACTCTCATCTTGAGATAGCAGATGCCAGTACACTTATATTCCAAATGCATGGTAGAATCGAAATACACGCTAAGAGTTTGTGGTGGATATACTATCAAGCCATAGCCTCTTAGAAATAACCATTTCGATCCATGAATATATTTAAGCTAATACAAATGTGCTAATTAATCTTAGCACGTCATTGCTATTCATGTTCAATTGTCACCACATGGCCTGAAAGCCTAAATGCTGCAAGAATGGAGAAAACTTGCATTAGTACTTCAGTAGTGCTGAAGTCAAAATTTTAATCCTAAAATAAAAATACAGAGTACACCTGTTGCTGTTCATAGTCCATAGATCAGGCAAGCTTTCTACTTTTAGCAATGACCTTTAGCCCCAAATTCATCAAACTGGAAAACTGGAATACGTACTGATGTGAGAGAACAATTTTTTTTTCCAGTTGTGCATCAGAAAAGGGGATCCATTGCTTACAGCACACACTAGTATTCCATAAAACGAAGAGTGCTGGAAGAGCAAATGTACAGATACAGTCCACAACGATCAATCAAATACTGACATGACAAACAAGTGAACCAATATAATGAGGTGGACTCGAGCTTACAAAGTCGAGGGTAAGACCAGCAGGGAGAACAGAATGAGAAACAGAAGAAAATAGGGACTGGGCTAGTTGAAACCCATGCACTGAGCTATGATCCTAGCGTTGCGAATCAAAAATAATAAGCATAATCAACGATTATTGAACTCTGTACTGAAGTAACAACTAAAACAGCCTCTTTACCTGCGCCACCGCGGAGTTCCTCGCCCTATGGACGACAGTAGCCAACATGTTGCCGCAAAGAGTGTCCGGCAGGGACCGCGACACGGCAGTGGATTTGGACAGGGAAACGATGGCGGACTGCATTGGCACAGTGAGTTGGAGTCGGAGGGAGACTATCCAGGAGATAGTATCGGCAGCGGCGTATCTTGGTTTGCTATATCACAAATTCACAAGGAATGACAGGCGTCGCAAGTTCATCGCAAGCACCCAAGATATCCACCTACCTGTTGGAATACTGATCGATGAAGGAGATTGGGGAAGGAACATCGAGTACTATATGGGCGTGCCCGGAGTGAAGGAAGAACACGAAGCAGCATGGTAACCGTCCTGACATAATTGGCCATTAAAATCCTGTAGCAATGACAATTTATTTCCACAAATGCCAGTGAGTGGACTCCCAATTGGTTCGTTGCCCCATCACCACCCCAAGCGTCACCCGTCTCCCCGGCGAGTCGACTCCCAATCATTTCTTTTCTTCTCTGTCGGGCCACTCCCACTCGTGAGGCTGCCTACGCTGCGTTGCCCATTGGTTTTGTTGCTCGCGGATGATAAGGCCCGCAGACCCAAATAACTAAGGAGCTCCGATTTTGTTACTGGAGCAGCGGCCTAGTCCATCCAGCGACCTCTTTTCGCCGAGGAAGCCCGAGCGGGATTGATGTCGCATCCAATGGTCACAAACATCCAGAAATGCACATCTGACGGCCGAAAATGCTAATGGCCTGAGAGGGCTGGAAGAGTGCTCGGTTGTAATGTTTCTAAATGACTTGGTTGATACGGATTTCAGGTATTTAAGGAGACTATAAATTTGGATGAGCAATATCCAGAGTTGGTTGAACAAGCAAAACTGATAATGAAGAAGTGCAGAGGACTTCCCCTTGCACTAGTCACCATAGGTGGCTTCTTGGCAAGCCAACCAAAAACTGCTTTTGAATGGAGAAAATTGAATGAGCATATTAGTGCTGAATTGGAGATGAATCCAGAACTTGAGATCATAAAAGTAGTCCTTATGAAAAGCTATGATGGTTTACCCTATCACCTCAAGGCTTGTTTCTTGTTTCTGGCTATCTTTCCTGAAGACTGCATGATTGCACGGGGACGCTTAGTGCGGCGGTGGATTGCAGAGGGTTACTCAAGTGAGGTGTGTGGCCAGTCTGTGGAGGAAGTATTGGACTCTTACTTCATGGAACTCATAGGCAGGAGCATGATTCTGCCATGTCAACAGTCAATTCATAGTAGGAAAGGAATTGACTCCTGTCATGTCCATGATCTCATTCGTGAAATTGCCATCTCAAAGTCTAAGGAGGAAAATCTTGTTTTCACATTGGAGGAAGGGTGCAGCTTAAATAACCAAGGCACAATACGTAATCTGGGGGAGTTTGAATGAGCGAACCGTTAGGCCCTCTCTCTGGCGACGGCTCGGGCTCCCCGGTGCGGGCGCCTGGGGCTCAGGCCTCCGAGGGCTGGGAGGTGGTGCGGCACGGCGCTTGGCCCTCCCCGGCGCGGGCGGGTCCGGCGTCAGGGGTCGGGGCGGCGCTGGCGCCGGTCGGGGGGCGTTTCTGGTCTCTGGCAACGCTCGATTCGGAGGATGAGGAAGACGTGGCTTCGGTTGATGAGGAACGCGATGCGCCGCCGGAGCGGCCGTCGGTTGGTGACTTCTTGGCCTGTGCGCACGCAGAGGGAAGCGGCGGCGCGAGGGAGCGTCGCCGTTTTGCTCCGGGTGGCAGGGGCTCGCGGGCGACCGCCGTCCGTGCGTGGCAGCCTGCTCTGTCCTCGGGCAGGGGCTCGTCGCCCCCCGGGGGTGCTGCACAGGGCATTCGGGCGCTGGCGGCGAAGGCCCTCCTGGCTCCGCTGGAGTCAGTGGAGGAGTGGCCGGGCTTGCCGGTGCCGGCGGCGGCCGGCAGGGAGCTGGTGGCGGCGGTGGCCCCGCTTGCAGAGGAGGTCGGATCGGCCTCGCGGCTGGCTAGGGTTGGCGGCCCTGGGCCTGGGAACGTCGTGGGCCGGGCAGTTAGTGTTTCGGCCCAACCGCCTGGGCAGATAGGGTCTGGGGCC
>NC_041385.1:848738871-848776505 GCF_002162155.2 Triticum dicoccoides | reverse complement strand
TCTTGGTTCGTCTTGGATCTGCCCCGGCCTCGGCCCAAGAAAGGTGCCTATATATGGCTCAGACGCGGCTGCCGCGACCCCTCATTACGGTTTCCCGCAGCCAAATCTGAGGTGCGGCGCTGGTCTCACCTGGCTCGAGTTATCCACCCAGTACCACCCCCCGTCCCCTCTCCATTTCGTTTGCGGCGGCGGTGATGAGCGGGCGGCGCGTGGAGAAGAGGCCCATGGAGCCCCCTATCTCGGATGGGGAACGGAGGCGCGAGCGAGATCTGCGAGAAAGGGCGAAGAAGGAGATGCGTGCGAGAGCTGGTGGCCGAGGCGAGCGGAGCGTGGAGCAAGAGGGGCGTGAGGGGGATTGGGGTCCTCCTCCCCCGTGGTGGATCCAGCAGCAAGAGCGCAGAAAGAAGAAGAAGGAGATGGCGCGGCGCAGGGAGCTCGAGCGCAAGTCAGCGGATCTCCCCAACTATGGTGGGGGCCATGGAGATCCCCTGACCAAGAAGCCAAGGGCGGCGTCTGACCCTCTGGCGGTGGCTCTTCCCCCGGGCGCGAAGGGCACGGCGGGCGAGCCCATCCCGGTGGAGGACGCGTCGGAGGCAATGGAGGTGGAGTGCTTCAAGTGCGGGCGGCTTGGGCACTACCAGTCAAAGTGCAAGTTCCAGCCTTTGTGCGTGCTTTGCAAGGAGGAAGGGCACGCTTCTGCGCACTGCCCGACGCGGGGCCGGCAGCCTAGTCTGCAGATCATGGGAAGTGCCATCTCCGGAGAAGGTTTCTTTTGCCTGCAGTTCGAAGAGGAGGCGGAGGATGAGTGCCCCCAGAAGCTATCGGTGGGCAACGCAGCGATCCTGTCTGCAGTGCCGGGCCGTCTGAACTTGCGGATCCTCGAGCAGGAGCTCAAGCACATGGTCACCGGGGATTGGGACTGGCAAGTCACCCAAGTTGGCGGCGATGACTTCATGGTGGTGTTCCCCTCAGCGGACCTTCTTCACATGGCTCATACGAGCGGGAAGCTGTTCCTCTCCATCAACGACATCACTGCTAGGGTGCGTGATGTGACCCACGAGGTGGTTCCCCCGATGGTTATGCCAGAAGCTTGGGTGCGGCTCCATGGGATCCCGGAGAAGCATCGCAAGACCGAGCGTATTAAGGAGGCATTCAAGATGTTGGGCCGGCCAATTGTGGTGGATGAACTCTCCATCATCAAAGTGGGCCCGGTGAGGATGAAACTGGCTTGCAAGTCCCCGGCCAAGCTGAACGGCACGGTGGAGGTGTGGTTTAACCACGAAGGCTACCAGATCAGAGTCTTGCTGGAACAGCCCTTGCGCAGGTTGGGGCCTGGAGGAGGGGCTCCGGGGGCGGGTCCCTCAGTTCCACCGACAGACACCCACAATGGCAGCAATGGGAATCCCAAGGATGGCCCATCTGCGGGCAACCCCTCCAAGATTGCTGCTAGGGGTGCGGGACTGTCTAAGGCCGTGGTGGTGGCGCCATCGAAGGGTGTGGCTGGCTCTAGAGCGAAAACCGACGGGCTTGACACGATGATGTGTGAGGTGGCTGATGATCAGGACGACAGTATGCAAGACACGTCCATCGACACGGAGACTTGGGAGAAGCTGGGTGTTGTTGTGACTCAAGATACGGCGGTGAGCCTTCCCCCCCTTGCTCGTTCTCTGGACTCGTCCTTCGAAGGGCTGGGTGGGACGGCGAACCTTCCTCTGGTGGCCATGGAGAAAGCGGCCGCGCCTGTCTCCCCGCAGCCTGTCGGGGGAGCGGGGGCAGAGCGTGTCCCCTTGGAGGCGGATCCCTCTCCGGCTTCCGAGCGACGTCTGTCAAGTGGCTCCGGTCGTCAGAACAAGAAGACTGCTGGGCGGAAGAATGCGAGCAAATCTGCGGAGACGGTCGTGATGGGATCAGGGTCTGCGTTGGGAGGCGAACTTGGGGCAGAATTGGCGGCGGCGGGGCCGGCGTCCAAGGCCAAGGGTACAAGGGCTACTCCGGTGGTGTCTCGGGCTCCTAGCGTGCGTGCCAAGGCCAAGCTAGGGGACATGACGTCCCTGGAAAGTGCCAAGCTCCGCACGGCAGACAAAAACATGGACGTCACAGGTAACCCGCCACCCTCTTTTAAGATTCTGAATGCTTTCTCCGACGATCATCTTGGTGAGATCCTCCATGATAGCAGAGTCATGGTAGATTCCTCGCATTTAGACATTATTCCGCTTGTGCGCGCACGCGAAGATGCTCAGGCTGCCCTCGCGGCAGCGGCTGCTAGGGCCGCCCAGATCCAGAGTGTGGAAGGAGGGCCCACGGCACCAGTAGGGGCTGGTGACGCCATGGTGCCCATCGAGGGAGACGAGGCCTGGGTGGCCTCGGCCCTGCCCTCTTCCAGCCGCGCTCCGGCTCGGAAACGCGTGGCCAAGGCGGTGAGCTCTCGGGGAGTTCGCCTGCGTAATCGTATTATCTGATGCGGTACTTATTCTGGAATATCCGTGGGTGTGGGCATTCGGGTCGGCGTACGCAGCTGCGCGAGTACATGGCTAAAGAACGTATTGACTGTGTCGCGCTCCAAGAGACGATTAAGATGGACTTTTCGTATAGGGACCTAGTTGCGTTCGACCCGCTTATGCGTTTTGACTGGTTCTGGTCTCCTTCGATGGGCCTCTCTGGTGGCCAGCTGATGGGCTGTAATAAGGATGTCCTCGAGGTCATCGATTGGGAATCTGGTGTGTTCTACATTGCTGCCACGGTGAGACACCGGGTCTCTTTGGCATCTTGGGTCATCGTTAGTGTGTATGGGCCAGCTAATCACGTGCGTTCTGCTGAGTTCTTGGGAGAACTCTCAGCGTTGGTGGGGGCCAAACAAGCGTCGAACCTACCAATCCTAGTGGGTGGTGACTTCAACTTGATTCGCTCGGGGGCGGACAAGAACAATGGTAACATTGACTGGACAAGGGTGTCCATGTTCAATAACGCCATCGCGGCGGCGGCCCTCAGAGAAATTGCGCGTACTGGGGCTAGATTTACGTGGACGAACAGGCAGAGGGAACCAGTGCGCTGTGTCCTGGACCGTGTCTTTTGTTCAAGCGACTGGGAGACTCTTTTCCCCCTGTGCACCCTAGTGGCTGAGACACGCATAGGATCAGACCACGTCCCGTTGATCCTCTCATCAGGGGAGGAGAGTAAACGCCGGAGCTGTCGTTTCTTCTTTGAGACAGCGTGGTTCGAACACGAAGGTTTCGACCAACTTGTCCTGAACCGCTGGACCCTGATTGGTAACCAGGTTGGGAGTCAGAGAGGACCAGTCGAGTTTTGGTCTTCGGCGGCTGCTGCCTTGCGGGCTTTCCTCAGGGGTTGGGGAGCCAATCATGGCAGTGAGTCCAAACGGGCCAGGGAGCGCATTGTTGGCGAAATCGCCCTCCTCGATGCCCAGGCGGACATCAGATCCTTCTCTGGGGACGAGTGGGAGCTCAGATATAACTTGGAGAACCAAGTCCTGGCTATTCTCAGAGAGGAGGAGGAATATTGGCGTCGTAGGGGCGGCGTCAAGTGGGTTGTCAAGGGTGACGCCAATACAGGATACTTCCATGCGTACGCTAACGGGCGGAAGCGCAAAAGTACGATTCTTAGACTACAGTCCGAGGGCGGAACTCTGGTCACCCAAAACGACATTGTGGCACACATTTTTGCCTTCTTTGTGGAGCTGTTGGGGACAGCTGAAACAAAGAATTTAAGCCTCAGAGAGAACCTGTGGGGTAGAAACGAGCGAGTCTCGCAACAAGAAAACGATGCCTTGATGGTGTCCTTTTCACCTCAAGAACTTGACCGTGCGTTAGAAGGGATGAAGAATGGCACGGCCCCTGGGCCGGACGGCTGGCCGGTGGAATTCTTCAAACGGTTTTGGCCGGCGCTCAAGGCTTGTTTTTGGCGATCCTCAACGGGTTTGCTCTAGGTACGGTGGACCTGGCAAGGCTCAACTACGGTGCAATCTGCCTAATCCCCAAGGTTAAAGGGGCTGACACCATCAAGCAGTTTCGGCCGATCACGCTCATCAACGTCCCTTTTAAGATTTGCGCAAAAGCCTACGCATCCAGATTAGCACCGGTCGCTCAACGTGTTATTAGCAAAAGCCAGACCGCCTTCCTGAAACGCAGGAACATCCTGGAGGGACCAATTGCACTCACTGAGGTCATTCACGAGGTGAAACGTACGCACGGACAGGGTGTCTTTCTCAAACTTGATTTTGAGAAAGCGTACGACCGAGTAAACTGGGAGTTTATTAGGGAGGTGCTCCTCAAAAAGGGCTTTGAGGCAGGTTTTGTACACCGTATCATGCACCTGATCTCGAGTGGCAACACTTCGGTCATCGTCAACGGTGACATGGGCAAATTCTTCCGCAATCGGAAAGGCCTGCGACAAGGCGACCCCATTTCCCCCATAGTTTTTAATTTCGTGGCGGACGCCTTGGCGGCTATGCTGTCCAAAGCCAGGGAGGCGGGACACATCAAAGGGCTGGTGCCGCACCTCATCCAAGGTGGGGTGACGCACCTCCAATACGCCGACGACACCTTGCTGCTTTTCAACCCGGACGATCACAGCATTGCCTCGGTTAAGCTTCTGCTTCTAGCCTTTGAGCTCCTCTCCGGACTCAAGATAAATTTTCATAAGAGCGAAGTCATCACCATGGGGCTTGACGGCTTGCAAAGCACTCGTGTCACCAACTTGCTTAATTGTAAGCTGGGGAGCTTCCCAATTAAGTACCTTGGGCTTCCTATTCCGCACCGCAAACTATCCATAGTCGAGTGGGAGCCTCTTTACGGGAAAGTGGCCAATAGAGTAAGTTTGTGGCGAGGTAGATTTCTGTCGTCTGCTGCTAGGCTCATCCTGACGAACTCGAGTCTCTCCTCCCTCCCTCTTTTCACAATGGGGATGTTCTTACTTGCTAACGGTGTGCACGCCAAGCTAGACACACCTAGAGCCCGGTTCTTTTGGGAAGGAGCCAGAGTTAAGAAAAAGTACCATCTGGTTAGGTGGGCAGCAGTATGTAGGCCTAAAAAATATGGCGGATTGGGAATCCTCAACTCCAAACTGATGAACGTGGCCCTCCTTGCCAAGTGGTGGTGGAAGTTGGCCCAAGATGAGGAGGGGCTTTGGGCCAGTCTGTTAAAAGCTAAGTACTTCCCAAATGGGAATCCCTTCGCTGCCCCGGCCAACGGTTCCACCTTCTGGAGAGGGCTCCAGGCGGTGCTCCGGCCTTTGGCTTAGGCGCCAAATTTGTGGTTAACAATGGCCAATCAACCAGGTTCTGGCTAGACCACTGGCTTGGCGATTCCCCCCTTTGGCAGAGCTACCCCACCTTGTATAGGCTTGCCACTGACACTAACATCCTGGTCGGAGAGGCTCTCCGGACCGCCCCTCCGGCAATCCACTTCATGCGGCCCCTCTCGAACGCGCAGAGTGTGTCCTGGAACGAGCTAATTCAGTTGATCGGGGTCAACCGTCTTGGTACTTCGAGAGACACGGTAGAATGGAGCCTGACTGCTGCAAAGAAATTTTCGGTGAAATCCCTGTACTATAAGCTTTCTGAAGGGCCTGTTCTGGACATAGCTAAGGGGCTTTGGAAGGCAAACCTACCCCTGAAGATCAAAATTTTTATGTGGCAAATGCTCCGGAACCGGCTGCCCACGTCGGATAACGTTGCTAAACGCAACGGCCCGGCAGATGGTTCCTGCGCGCTATGTGGCTTGGCCGAGGACGCCAACCACGTGTTCTTTAGGTGCTACTTGGCCAGGTTCGCTTGGAGTGCGGTTCGGGAGGCATTCCATGTGGCCTGGAACCCAGCGTCGGGCCATCAACTGGCCTCCCTTCTTAAGGCCACCCATGGGACCTCGCGTAGGATAGCTTGGCGTTGCGTAGGGGCGCTGCTTTGGTCTATCTGGACGATCCGGAACAAGTTTACGATTGAGAAAAATTCCCTCGGCACCCCGCGGATGTCATCTTCAAATGTCACTTGTTTTTGCAGAACTGGACACCCCTGGGGAAGGAGCGCGATGCTGAGCGCATGTCAGCAGTCATGGGGAGCATCAAGGAGATCCAGACGACGGCAAGACAGGCTCCAGCAAGCTGACGAGATGTTTCGAGGGCCTTTGGTGGTTTGGTTTTGTGTTTGACGCTACGATTCTCATGGTCTTTTGTATCCTGTGATGTGTCGAACCTCTGTTGCGTTTCGAGCCGTGCGAGGCTCGTCAGAACCTGTTAGCTGATTTGCGTTTCCCTGTTTAGTTGGTGATCTATGTACTTCTGGCCTATGGGCTTTATTAATTTAAAGCCGGACGCGTCCAGCGTCTACGTTCAAAAAAAAAAAACAATACGTCATCTTGCTGTAAGCAGTGATTGGAAGGGGGATCAAAGTGAGTTTGAGAATATAATAGACTTATTCAGAGTACGATCGTTGACAGTGTTCGGAAATTGGAGGCCATTTTACATTTCTGAGAAGATGAGGTTGTTACGAGTGCTGGATTTGGAAGGCAAGTGGGATCTAGTTGATCATCATCTTGAGCACATTGGGAAGCTTGTACATCTTAGATATCTTTCTCTAAGGGGACATGCTGATATATTTCACCTGCCAAATTCGTTGGGGAACCTGAGACAACTCCATACACTAGATATTTCAGGCACAAGCATAATAAAGCTACCAAGGATCACCATCAAGCTTGTGAAGATGCAACATATTCTTGCTAGCGATATAGGAATGAGAAATGCCAATATGTTTGATGATGCAAAGGAGCAGTCACGAATGAGTTTGCCTTTATACTCAGTAGGTTGTTGTTTGTCATGTTGTGCACCTGATGTACTGGCAAATGAGCTTAGGCTTGATGATGGTGCACAACTTAACAGGCGTGATGTATGCACTGCATTTTGTTGCAGCATATTACCTTATTATGCGGCGGAAGGATGAAATCCAGGTGGTGTGGAAGTGCCAAGAGGGATTTGGAAACTGAAGGCCCTGCACACACTCCGTACCATGGACATCTCAGTGGGAAAGGCTCTTGTAGAAGATATAAAAAAGCTCACCGGGTTGCGCAAGTTAGGATTGACAGGCATCAACAAGAGAAACGGTCAAGACTTGTGTTCAGCTATTGCTCATCTCAGCAGACTGGAGTCATTGTCACTGCACTCCCACGGATGGAGGACAGGTTTATCAGGCTGCTTGGATGGCATGTCCTCACATCCAGAAAACCTGCAAAGCCTCAAGTTGATAGGCAACCTGGTTAAACTGCCGGAGTGGATCTGGAGGCTAAAAAGTCTCGTAAAGCTGAAGCTATGGGGGTCGAGTATATCGGAGCCTGATACGGCCATGCAAGTCCTTGGGAATCTACCAAACCTGGCCACTCTACTTCTATTGGATCTCTCATTCGTTGATGAAGAGGTTCGTTTCAGTTTCCGTCAGGAGGCATTCCCGAGCTTGAAGGTGCTGCAGCTAAATTTGATAATAAATGTCAGGTATGTGGGATTTGAAGATGGAGCTGCCCCTAAGCTTGAGTTGCTGCAGTATGCTGCTTGGAGCAGTGACCTCAGGGTTGGGTTCTTCTCCGGGTTGGCATATCTCCCAAGCCTCAAGGAATTTATGCTGGAGAGGAGGAACTGGGAGACTGAGTTTGTGGAGCACTTGCGAGGCCTGATGGCAGAGAATCAAAACGGGCCTGTTTTGAAGAGTTGGAGTCGGTAGTCCCCCTTTTCTTGTACGCATATACATATATTAATATTCATATATATTACCTCTGTCGCTCGCTCCCTCGGCTTGTATTACCGCCTACAAAGGACTCATTTTGTGTCGTCAACTGAATGCGCAAGCTTGTGTAGTCACCGTGGTAGACAATGACATTCTTTGGTCGTTTCGTTCATCTGTCACGACTCTTTGGTTTCTATGTGTGCCTGTTTGCGCGCAGTTGAGCAAATACTGAATTTTCATGTGATGTTTTTAGAAACAGAGCACCTAGTGAGAGAGAAAATCATACTGTAGATGAGGAGGTGTCTGTCTGTGCGCAGTCCATTCTGCTTTCAGGTTGGCACGGCCAGCATTTACAACATTTGCAGGCTGCGAGAGGATGACAGCAGCATCAAGGAATGCTCTGCCTACCACGCGTCAGTTTCCTTGTATATCACGTACTTGTGTCACATTTCGACATAATATATATGTCCAACCATCCTTTCCTTTCAGATAGACTGTGCGCTCGAGCCTGAGCTAGACCGATTGCTCTCTCACTAGATGGGTATTTAGGGGCCGTTTGGATTTTGCCCTCGACAGCCCTGCCAATTCATCGGTAAGCCAAAAAATTGGCCACTGATTCAGCCACCAACGACTTGGGAGCTCCTGTTAGGAAAACCCTATTGGACGCTCGCTGCATCGAGTTGTCGAGGCTTCGCAGAGAGAAGCGAGCGACTAGCGATCAAGATGGGCCGGCCAAGTTAGGAGATAGCGCAGGCGGCTAAACAGAGAGGCTTCCAGTTTTGGGAACCTTCTGGAGGGTTCCTGAACGGTTTTGGGAACCTTCGGTTCTTGAACCGGGTTTTCACTGGTTTTTTCTGTTTGCTTTTTCTTTGTTGTTTCCTTTTTTCTGTTTTTTTCTTTTTCTTTCTTCGTTTATCTGTTTCTTTATTTCATCTTTCAATTCCTTTTCCTTCTTTTTTTATTTTCTTTTGTTCACGTTCCAACTTATGTTTGGGAGTTTCAAAAAATCTTCCCATTTCAAAATTTGTTAACCAAATTCAAAAAAAAGTTCATGTTTTCAAATTTTGTTGCGAGTTTTCATAAATGTTTCCATCTAAAGAATTGTTCGCAAATTGCAAAAAATGTTCAAGCTTCAATTTTTGTTCGGGAGTTTCAAAAAATGTATGCAAGTTTTAAAATCTGTTCATGTGTTCAAGTTTTGTTCGGGAGTTTCAAAAAATGTTCCCAGAGTTAAAAAATGTTTGAGTATCCAAAGTTTGTTTTCGAATTTGAAAAATGTTCGGGTTTTCAAAAAAACTTTCACGTTTTATATTTTTGGGAGATTTTGCAAAAATGTTTCAATTTCCAAAATTTGTTAGCATTTTTCGAATGGTTCAGTTTTAAAAAAAATTGTCCACAATTTCAAAAAGTGTTTGCTATTTCATACAACCTTCACATTTTTTTCTCAAAAATAGTGTTTCTCAAAAATGTTCGCGCTTCCAAATTTGTTCGGAATTTTTCAAAATTGTTCTCCGTTTCAAAATACGTTCTCAAGAATCAAAAGTTGTTCGCGCTTCAAAAATTTTCAGGATTTTTCAAAAATTGTTCTTCGTTTCAAAATTTCTCAAGATTCAAAAAATGTTCGTGCTTAAAAAAATAGTCCTTGCTTCCAAATTTGTTCTAAAGATTCAAAATTCGTTCATGCTTCAAAAAATTGTTCACAAAATCCGAAAATTCAAGTTTCTGAAAAATATTTGCGAAATTCAAAATTTGTTTGTTTTCATAAAATTTGTTCACATGTTCAAAAATGTTCATGTTTCAAAATTTGTGCACAAATTCAAAAAATTGTCCACGTGTTTAATTTTTTCACTAATTCAAAAAATTGTTCCTGTCTCCAAAATTTGTTCACATATTCGAAAAAACCGCAGTTTCGGAAAATTGTTCACAATTTAAAAAAATCATGTTTTGCAAATCCATTTCCCAAATTCAAAAAATGCTCCATTCTTGTAAAAATATTTTAGTTATTTAAAAATGTTCAGTTTCCCAATTTTTATATTGGTTTCAAAATATGTTTGCATTTATGAAAAGTAGTTCTTAATTTATATACAGTCACGTATTCATTTTTTTTTCTGTTTGTGTTTAAGAAATTTGAGTCCCCTAATAATGTTTGCGTTAAAAAAAGAGTTTCTTTTTATAAAATTATGCTTCAAATTTTAAAACAAGTTTTTATGTGCCGCAGATTATAGTTCATATACTCCGGGCTGCCATTGTACATACTAAACCTCGGTTACTACAGTGGTTACGTACTCGCTTCTCTGGCGGGAGGACTTGAGTAGGATCCCTTTCTCGCAAGTTCTATTTTTTGGTATTTGGCGAACTGGTTTCTTATTTTTCGCCGCTGCTGGCAGTTTCTTTAAGTGTGGTGCTGCCAATGCTTCATAGTAGCTCGCCTGACGTGGTGGCTAGCCTGTAGCGCATATATGTAGTAGGTTGCGGGTTTGAGTCCAGTCGGTAGCACGATATTTTTTTTTACGAATTTTACATTCCGCCCGAGACAGCGAATGGGCCGGCCTAGACACACAGGAGTTTTTTTTCTTTGCGAATTTTACATTCCACGCGAGACAACAAATGGGCCGGCCTAGTCGCACGCCTCCTGTGCGTCGCGTGAGCTATTCGCCGCAAAATGCGGCGTATAGGAGCTCTCCTCCTGTTAGGCACTTCAGGCGCCCGGTAGGAGAAACGGTGCCCGCATGCTACCCCTCATGGGCCCTCCCAACAGGAGCGATTCGCTTCGCTTGACAATTGCTCTGTTCGCTAGTTCACTAAAAAAACAGATTCCATTCGTTTTTGGGCTGAATAATCACCGCTGACAGGTCCACCCTTGACTTTTTGAAAAAACCTTTTTTGAAAAAGGGAATTCAATTGGTTGTCAATGATATACCCACATATGGTGTTAAATGACAGAACACTGATGCACTTTTAATATGTAATCCATGTCTTCATCTATTAGGATGGCAATACAGATCTCAAAGTTTGTCCGTACAGTGCCGAAAGATGAGTGGTATGACATCAACTTCACTGATTTCTATCTTCTATATTTCAAATGGAAGTTGTCATGTGGCCAAAGGCCCCAGCCACTTCATGAAAAAGAGAACGGATATGTGACAACACCGGAATAATCATAATGGTATGCATCAGTAATCCTATAATTATGATACAACACATGAGCTTTTGAGATCAATATAATGCAAGAGGGAATGCCGGATTAACTTTGCATGACCTAGCAGGCAAGACACAATTTTGGAGCAAAGGTGCAGACACCAACCTATGGAAGAGATGCCGCTCCACTATCAGAAGGGGAATTTTGGCGGGAGCACAGGAAGTCGCCGAGAGGAGGCGGCGTTGTCGCTTTTATGCAGCAGGGAGGTGGTGGAGGTCGTCCTTAAGGAGGCGGCGACGGATTCGTCGAGGTGGCCGGGGTTGGGCACCTCAAGTCTGCAGCGTGATAGTCCTGCAGCGGATCACCCTCTCCCTCTTCCCTACCTCCGCCGCACCCACCCCTCACCATCTCTCCCAGATTAGATCGAGTCGCAGGTGAGGCGGCGGCCAGATGGATGACGTGATAGAGGTCGCTCCATCCAGGTCCTCGCGCGCCAGGAGGGGTCGGCTGCAGGGCATCGATGGTTTGTGGGTGGGGAAGGTGAATGGAGGCATCACCCAGGAAGAGTATGTGATAATAAGTAGAGATCAAGCGATGCGCTTCTCTTGGCCTTCTGTTTATCTGTTGTTGCGCCGCCTCATTAGTTAAGGAAGCCCAAAGAGGCTTGCTTCGATTACCAACATGATTTTGTTACCCGTGAAACAAAAAAACAACACGACTTGTTGAAAAAGTTGCCGATGCGGCGAGCTGACAAGTGAATATAAATAAGAGTTATTGCTGATGTGGCAAGGCTGCTGAGTTGGATAGCTTGCATGTCTAAAGAAATAAAATAATGGGGATGGACTATTTAGGTATTATAGATTATAAATAAGTTCGAGACATGATAGTTTGTACAATTATAGTTAGGTCAAACCAGCAGATTGTAATGGCAGTCTAATTATCTCTGTAATTTTCTCCAAACTGACTGTAAGCGGACTGTATGTTGATGCCAGACCTACAGAGGGTACATTGATGTTTAGTATTGCAATAGCTGTAGCTCACATATGTTTGAAACCGTGTCCAGTTCCAGCCGACTACAAAAAGAAAAAGGACACACAAATAGAAACAAGTGTCGTTTTATTATTGGTTGAAAAACGACTGATGTCCAGTTGATTTCCAGCCAGACGTCATATAAACACTCCCTAGATATAACTAAGAAAATAATAATGCATGTCATCATAAATTATATTATTGGATTCGTATTTGAACATATTTTTCAGCAGTATTATTTTTATTACATTTTTTAGTTAAATTTAAGGTCAAAATTTAACACAAAACGCGGAAGGAACCAATAATTAGGACGGGGTAGTACTTCTGGAGGCCCAACCGTGCTGTGCTGCGCTGTGCTTGCGCATTATTGCTCCGCAGCTGCACACCTCCCCCAATCAATAATCAGTCCCCTTCCTCTCCGACCTCCTCCTCCTCCTCTCCAGATCCAGTGCCAAGGGTCACCGCGAGCTGCTCGGCGAGCCTGGTGGCGCGGGTCTCTCCGACCTTCTCCTCTCCAGGTTCAGCGCCCTTTCTCTTCCGTTTATGCTCAAGCTTGCTCACACCACCATTTTGTTTCTCCAAACTGAACTGTAGCTCTGAATAATTCCCAGCCATACTCCGCTCTGAACTCTGCTTTCTCCGGCACCCTTTCCAGATTCAGCGACAAGGATCTCACCGTGGGTGGGTGTGCTGAGGTACTCACATTTGTTTGCACTTCTTCATATATGCACCTGCACGTCTAACTTGCTCACGCCACCATTATCTCCTCCGCCCTCTCTTGTTCTGCAGTTGTGGTTCTGCCCTATCCTGTTAGTTTTGCTGCATTGTACTGCTGCCAATTATGAGGTAGAAGAAGTCCAGCTTGGTTGCAACCATTTTTTCTTGTCTTTATTAACCTGCTCTGGTGTGGATCTCTCACTCACATGCTCTGATCCATCTGCTAACCATAGTTTGTAAATTCTAAATTATCTTTCTGGTTTGCCATGTGTGGCAGATCTCTAAAGTTTGGTTGAGGGCTCCATGCTTGTGTTTACTGTCTTGGATTTTATCGCTGTTTTGGTCCTTGATGAGGCTACTGCCACCACCGGTCTTCATCTTGGTCACAAACTCACAATGGTATGCTTTGGTTTCTCTCTTGTTAATTACGTCTTTTGATTTAGCTCAAGTGCAGCTATTAACAACCAGTTATTGACCCACAAAAGCATCCAGTAAATAGCTGAACTGCAGCTCTGATTCAACAGCTAGCCTAACCAGGATCTCACCATGGGCTGCGCTAAGGTACTTGCATGTGCTTCACTTCTCAGAAGCATTTGCACCTGCACGTCTAGCTTTGTTGGTCTTATTACTCTGTGGTCAAAATAATTAGTCTGCAGTGGATTCTTCGTCCTGGTAGTTTTCTTAGTCCGTGGTGGATCTCTCACATGCTCTGGTCGACCTTAGTTGGAACTTGGAACATTTGGCCATTTGCTCATTATAGTTTGTAAATTATAAATTATCTTTCTGGTTCGCTGGCAGATCTCTCAAGTTTGGTAGCCTGGGAGAGATCTCTAAAGTTGCCGACGACACTAGGTATGCTCAGTTTCCTCTCTTGTTATTTACCTATTCAGATTTAGCTCGAGTGCAGCCATTAACACTGAGCAATATTTTGCGGCACAGCCTCTATCAGTCACAACCAATTGATCCACACATACATCCTGAAAAATGGCTGAACTGCAGCTCTGATTCCCCGTGTGCTCCGCCCTTCCTCTCCAGGTTCAGTGCAAAGGATCTCAGCATGGGGTACTCCCATTTTGCTTCCATTTCTCCACAGTAGCATTTGCACCTGGACATCTAGCCTGCTCACACTGCCATTCTCTTTCCGCCCTGTGTGGTTTTGCAGTTGTGGTTCTTGAGTGTGCTGTTGTGAGCTCCGAGCATTGCGATGGCAGAGCTGGTGGCCACCATGGTGGTCGGGCCGCTGCTGTCACTTGTGAAGGACAAGGCGTCCGGCTACCTGCTGGAAACGTACAAGGTGATGAAGGGCATGGAGGAGCAGCACAGGGTGCTCAAGCGCAAGCTGCGTGCCATCCTGGACATCATCGCCGACGCCGAGCAGGCCGCGTCCCATAGGGACGGGGCCATGGCCTGGCTCGAGGAGGTCAAGAGAGTGGCCTACGAGGCAAACGAGATCTTCGACAAGTTCAATTATGAGGCGCTCCGTCGTGAAGCCAAGAAGAACGGACACTACGACAAGCTCGGCTTCGATGCAGTAAAGCTCTTTCCCGCCCACAACCGTTTTGCATTCCGTGACAAGATGGGGAAGAAGCTATGCAGGGTTGTGCGGGCCATTGAAATCCTTTTGGCTGAAATGAATGCTTTTGGGTTTAAATATCAGCAGCAGGCACCGGCATCCATGCAGTGGAGGAAGATGGATCATGTTATCTTCGATCCAAAGGAAATAATCAGCAGATCAAGAAGCCAAGATACTAAGAATATTGTTGATACACTACTTGGTCATGCTAGCAATGAAGATCTCATGGTTCTTCCCATCATTGGAGTAGGGGGCCTAGGCAAGACCACCTTAGCGAAGCTCATTTACAATGAACCTGAAGTTCAGAAGCATTTTCAGTTGTTGATTTGGGTTTGTGTCTCTGACAACTTTGATGTGGATTCCCTAGCTAACAGTATTCTTGAAGCAGCAAGTCCAAACAGAAATACAGCTGATGCAACTTCCAAGAAAAGGCCACTGGATAGGCTTCAAGATGGACTAAGCGGGCGTAGGTTTCTCCTTGTATTGGATGATGTCTGCAACCGAGAGAGCGATAAGTGGGAAATGCTCAAGGCCTGCCTTACACATGGTGCCAAGGGTAGTGCGGTTCTGACAACTACTCGTGATGGAGGTGTCGCAAAAATAATGGGTTCAGTCAAACCGTACAATCTCGCAGAGTTGGATGATGACTTCATAAAAGAAATTATCGAGACGAGAGCATTCAATTTGCAGAAGGAAGAAAAAAGGCCTAGTGTGCTTGTTAATATGGTTGGTGAGATTGTGAAGAGATGTCGCGGCTCTCCTTTGGCCGCAACAACACTGGGCTCTGTGCTGCGTACAAAGACCAGCGAAGAAGAATGAAAGGCTATAGCAAGCCAAAGCAACATTTGCACCGAGGAGTCTGGGATGTTACCAATACTCAAGCTCAGCCATAATGACTTGTCATCGCAGATGAAGCAATGCTTTTCTTTCTGTGCTGTGTTTCCCAAGGATTATGGAATTGATGTGGACAAGCTGATCCAATTATGGATCGCACATGGCTTTATTCAGGAACAAAAAGAAGTCTGTCCTGAGACAATTGGCCAACGGATTTTCAGTAGCTGGCCTCAAGGTTATTCTTTGTGGATGTAAAGAAAGTCCGAGTCTCGTTCAAAGAGCACTGGGAGAGGGATAATTATTCTAAACATACATGTAAAATCCATGATCTGATGCATGATGTTGCACTATCTACTGTTAGATAATAACGAGATATAAACGAGACAAAGAGACACGGATTTTTACGTGGAAACCCTTGCGGTAGAAAACCACGGACGCACGAAGGCGCAATCACTATGATGGAGGAGTATTACAAGCACGAGACGATCGACCGTCTGAGGTGCGACTACATGGGGTATATAAGAGGGCAATACATGAGAGTCCTTGTAGGACAAGTAAATGAGTTGTACTCATACGCGTCGGTACCAACGCAAAGGCCCACACCGTTTGTACTACGTCTAGTCCAATACGGTATAATTTGGATCACAATTTAACAATCTCCACCTTGATCCAAATTCCCTCCAGTAGTCGAAGAAAGTGAATAACTCCATCCAAATCAGCATAAACACCTTGTGCGTCAAAGTCCATAGGACTAGTGAGAAATACCAACTAAGCCTGAGCAAAGCTCAAACTTATTGGTCGGAACTGGCTTTGTCATCATATCAGCAGGATTATCATGAGTACTTATCTTGCATACCTTCAAATTGCCTTCAGCAACAACATCTCGAATATAATGAAATCTGACGTCAATGTGCTTTGTCCTCTCATGATACATTGGATTCTTTGTAAGATATATGGCACTTTGACTGTCAGAAAATATGGTAGGGCAAGATGAATCTCCACAAAGCTCAGTGTACAAACCTCTCAACCAGATAGCTTCTTTGCATGCCTCAGAAATAGCCATATACTCGGCATCAGTAGTGGAACAAACCACAATAGACTGCAAAGTTGCTCTCCAACTCACAGCACAACCACCAATGGTAAAAACATAACCTTTGAATGATCTTCTCTTATCCAAATCACCAGCAAAATCAGAATCAACAAAACCAAAAAATGCATCTCTAGTTTTCCCAAACTGTAAATAAGCATTAGAAGTACCTCGCAGGTATCTGAAAATCCACCGAACTGCTCTCCAATGCTCTTTTCCAGGATTAGTCATGTATCTACTGACAACACTCAATGCATATGATAAATCCGGACGAGAACAAACCATGGCATACATAAGTGAACCAACTGCACTTGAATAGGGAACTCTAGACATGTACTCAATATCTGCATCTGACTTAGGACATAAAGCTGATGATAATTTGAAGTGTGCAGCTAACGGTGTACTCACCGGCTTGGCATTATGCATATTAAAACGACGAAGAACTTTATCAATATATCCCTTCTGACTTAGATATACTTTTCCAGACGGTCTATCTCTGGATATTTCCATGCCAAGAATTTTCTTTGCTGCACCCAAATCCTTTATCTCAAATTCATTACTCAATTGCTTCTTTAGTTCATTAATCTCTGACATACTCTTTGCAGCAATAAGCATATCATCAACATAAAGGAGCAAATACATAGTTGAACCGTTGACAGTTTTCAAATAAACACAACTATCATAATTAGGCCTTTTGAAACCTTGAGAAAGCATAAAGGTGTCAAATCTCTTGTACCACTGTCTAGGGGATTGCTTCAATCCATAAAGAGATTTCTTTAACTTACAGACAAGCTTTTCTTTTCCAGGAATAACAAAACCTTCAGGTTGTTCCATATAAATATCCTCTTCTAATTCTCCATGTAAAAATGCAGTTTTAACATCCAATTGGTCAAGCTCAAGATCATGCATGGCAACAATACTGAGTAAAGTGTGAATAGAGCTATGCTTCACAACAGGAGAAAAAACTTCGTTATAATCAATACCTGGAATCTGGCTATAACCTTTAGCAACTAACCTTGCTTTATATCTTGTCTCATCATTAGGAGAAACACCTTCTTTCCTCTTGAAAACCCACTTGCAACAAATAGGTTTCTTCTCTCTAGGTAATCTTACTAAATTCCAAGTGCCATTCTTTTCAAGTGATTCCATCTCATCATGCATAGCGGTCATCCACTTATTACTATCACCAGAAATAATAGCCTCGGAATATGAAGAAGGCTCAAAATTACCTTCAATTTCTTCTACAACAGATAAAGCAAAAGAAACAATATTGCACTCTTCAATTAACCTGTCAGGTTTATTAATACCCCGTCTAACCTTGTCACGTGTAAGATTCCAACTTGGTGGAACAATGGGCTGAATTGGAGTGGGAGTGACATGATCATCATCAACGACGGGTTCATCATGTGCAACAATTTCATTACCAGATGTATCACCTGAATCAATAACATGCTCCACCTGAACAGTAGGCTCCTGAACAATAGGCTGCTGTTCACTCTCAACGGGAACATTAGTAGATGAAACATCATGTAACATAGCAGATTCATTAAAGATAACATTTCTGCTAATAACAACTTTCTGGGTTTCAGGATTCCACAATTTAAAACCTTTAACACCAGACTTATAACCAAGAAAGATGCACTTAACAGCCCTAGGCTCCAACTTTCCATTATCAACATGAGCATAAGCAGTGCAACCAAAAACTCTTAACTGTGAATAATCAGCAGGTGAACCAGACCATACCTCAATTGGAGTTTTCTTATTAAGAGCAATAGATGGTGAACGGTTAATAAGATAACAAGCAGTGGAAGCGGCCTCAGCCCAAAAACGCCTATGCAAACTTGCATTGGACAACATGCAACGGGCTCTGGAAATAATGGTCCTGTTCATGCGCTCAGCAACACCGTTTTGTTGAGTAGTATAAGGAAAGGTGTAATGTTTGACAATGCCTTCAGACTTGCAATAATTCTTAAATTGCTTAGAACAGAATTCCATACCATTATCAGTGCGAAGTATCTTTACCTTCTTTTTAGTTTGTCTCTCAATCATAATCTTTCACTCCTTAAATACCGAGAATGCTTCATATTTATGCTTCAAGAAATAAGGCCAAACTTTTCTCGAATAATCATCAATAATAGTCAGCATGTAACTTGCATCACCTAGTGACTTCTTGCGAGATGGTCCCCATAAATCAGAATGCACATAATCAAGAATACCTTCGGTTGTATGAGTCGAAGTGTTGAACTTCACCCTCTTGTGCTTGCCGAAGATACAATGCTCACAAAATTTTAATTTACCAGGTTCATATCCATCAAGAAGACCTCTCTTATTTAACTCTGCCAAACCAAGTTCACTCATATGTCCAAGACGCATATGCCAAAGGTTAGCAGCATCACAATCAGAATTCTTTGAAACAACTGGAGTAGCGTTACCTGAAACGGTAGAACCTCGAAGGTAGTAAAGACCATTGGTCGAACTTAAGTCACCTTTCATCACAATAAGGGAGCCTTTGGTGACCTTCAAAACACTATCTCCACCTGAATACTTGTATCCCTTTGCATCAAGGGCACTCATAGAAATAAGATTTCTCTTCATCTTCGGAATATACCGAACATCAGTCAAAGTTCTGATTATGCCATCAACTATCTTGATTCGAATAGAACCTATGCCTTCAATCTTGCATGGTGAATTATCAAAACCCAAAACGGAACCATCAGAAGTAGTGGAATCAAAAGTATTAAACCAATCTCTATGTGGACACATATGAAAAGTGCATGCAATGTCAAGTACCCACTCATCATTGGTCTCAGCACATCCAGCAATAACACAAGAGCATCATCGGAACTATCATCACGAGCAACGTTAGCAGAATTTTCACCTTGTTTGTTACCTTTCCTCTTTTCCTTGTTCTGCAACTTGAAACACTCAGAGATGTCATGCCCGTCTCTCTTGCAATACCTGCAATACTTCTTGTCTCTGGATTGCGACCGGCCCCTGTGTCCGTTCTTACTTTTGCCTCTGTTTCCATTATTGGAGTTCTTCTCCTTTGTCCTGCCACGAACAGATAATCCCTCGGCTTGGGATGAACTTGAACCATCATGAGGCACCATTAATTTCATCTTCTCCTTGGAGTTCAAAGCTTCATAAACTTCATTAAGCGTGAGAGTATCACGACTGTACAATATGGTGTCTCTAAAATTGGTATAAGAACTTGGCAGTGAACAAAGTAACATTAAAGCAGTATCTTCCTCTTCATACTTAACATCCATTGCAGATAGATCAGATATGATCTCTTTAAATTCTGAAATATGATTCAAAACATTACCTCTCTCGGGTAACCTGTGCAGGAACAATTTTTGCTTCAGATGCATCTTACTGGTGAGATCTTTAGTCATGAAAATCCCTTCCAGCTTTAACCATAGAGCGGCGGCAGTTTTCTCGCTCAAAACTTCCCGCAAAATATTATTATGCAAATGGAGTTGAATTTGTGACAAAGCCTTACAATCAATTCTTTTCTCCTCATCAGTCCAGTCTTGAATTCGGTTCTTCCCAAAACTATCCAGTGCTACATCATAGTCGGACTGTGCCAACAACGCCCGTATCTTGACTTGCCATAGGGTAAACCTTGTGTCGCGGTCCAGCAGCGGAAGATCGTACTTCATGGGTGCCATGAGTCGATAAAACTGGGTACACAAAATAGTACAAGCCGGTAGAAAAATTCTTGACAGAATTAATTTACGGTCAAACAAACAGAGTAAATAGCACCTGGTAGCGTGTGCAAGTAGGAATCGGGAACAAAATCTGATCTTGGCTTCACGTGATGAACAGGAGTAGCACAACTAGTAACAGTACTAATAGTAGTAGCAATCGACTTGCTTGATTAGGCCTTCACGTGGAGTTGCAGCGACTCGGCGGATAGGCCTCGGGACTTGAATTGATCCTGTACGCGGGAGGAGCACACGGGGCGCTGCGTACGGAGCAACAGCGGCAACTCGGTGACTTGTTGATTTGACGCGACGGAGCGGCAGAAAGCTGACGTTGGCCACGGACGAAAGCTCGATTAGGAATCGGATCAGCAGCAAAAAACCTGTCGGTCTCGGCGACTTGCGGCTACAGCGGCTTGTACAGCAGCCCGCACCGGAAACAGTCTCCGATCCGGAGAACGCAGGACGACGGCGGCACGCACAGCCGAACTCTAACTCTGGTCTCAAATCTCGTATCTGAAACTTGGCTCTGTATACCACTTGTTAGATAATAACGAGATATAAACGAGACAAAGAGACACGGATTTTTACGTGGAAACCCTTGCGGGAGAAAACCACGGACGCACGAAGGCGCAATCATTATGATGGAGGAGTATTACAAGCACGATACGACCGACCGTCTGAGGTGTGACTACATGGGGTATATAAGAGGGCAATACATGAGAGTCCTTGTAGGACAAGTAAACGAGTTGTACTCATACGCGTCGGTACCAACGCAAAGGCCCACACCGTTTGTACTACGTCTAGTCTAATACGATATAATTTGGATCACAATTTAACATCTACAATGGAAAAAGAATGTGCTCTCGCACATGAGAAACCAGGTCAGACAGAGTGGCTTCCAGATACTGCTCGCCACGTACTTTTGTCTTCTGTTGGACCAGAAATCATTTTGAATGAATCTCTAGCGAAAATATCCCCAGCAATCCAGACACTTATCTGCTATTGTGGAAAATCATCCATCCACTGCGACATTTATCAAAATACAGCTCTTTGAAGGCATTAGAGCTCCATACATGGAGAAGGTCTTTCCCCTTGAAATCAAAGTATCTGCATCACCTAAGGTACCTTGATCTCTCAAGGAGTTATATCAAAGCACTTCCGGAAGATATAAGCATTTTATACAACCTGCAAACATTGAATGTCTCTGGCTGCCGTAAACTTCGTCAGCTTCCAAGGCAAATGAAGCATATGACTGCCCTCCGTCATCTGTACACTCATAATTGTCGAGACATGAGGAACATGCCTGGTGACCTCCGAAAACTCATGTCACTACAGACACTTACATGTTTTGTAGCAGGTCCTAATGGCTCTGAGTGTAGTGGTGTTGGAGAGTTGCAATGGTTAGACCTTGGCGGTCAGCTGCAGCTACATCAACTAGAGAATGTGACAGTAGAAGATGCAAAATCTGCAAATCTCAAAAACAAGAAGGAACTTCGAGAATTGTCATTAAAATGGACTGTTGGTGGTAGGGATGATGCCAGAGTGCTCGAGGGTCTCGAACCTCATGATGAGCTGCAGGCTATAAGGGTAGAATCCTACGGAGGCACCACCTTTCCAACATGGATGGCTATCTTGCTAAACATGGTTGAGATCCATCTTTCCGGCTGTAAAAAACTTCAATGGTTATTCAGTCGTGGTACATCCTTCACTTTTCCAAATCTGAAGGTGTTTACACTAGAAGGTCTGGAATGTGTGGAACGTTTGTGGGAAATAACAAATGAGGAACAAGATGAAGAGATAATATTTCCTCAGCTTGAGAATTTGTGTGTTATAGATTGTCCAAAGCTGAAAATGAAAGCTAAAGCACCAGAGCTGACTGGGTTGGACTTCAAGGGCGGTGAGGAAGAGATATTCCTGTGGGTAGCTAAATATATGACTTCATTGACCAGTCTGAATCTGCAGAATCGTAAAGACACAGAAACAACTTCGGCGGTAATGGCGGAAGTGTCTGATCTTAGTTTGGCACAAATGGTGGAGGTCAAGGAAAGATGGAACCATCATGATTTCCCTCTGGCAGATATGAGGTTAGATGGATTGAAGTCAGGTGTAACTGAGCTATGTGCATGTTTTAAACAGCTTCAGCAGTTGTGCATCAGACGTTGTCCTAGGCTTGTCCACTGGCCAGAGAAAGAGTTCCAAAGCTTGACATCCTTGAGGAGTCTAGAGATTTGGTACTGCAAACAACTGGTTGGATACGCAACTGAACCATCAACAGTATCGGAATCCTCGAGTAAGATCCTGCCATGTCTCGAGTCTCTTGAGATTTCTGGTTGTGAAAGCATGGTAGAGGTGTTCAAAATCCCTGAATCCCTGAGAAAAATGAGAATTAGTGATTGCAGTAAGCTCAAGTCCATATTCAGCAGGAGTCTGCAGCAGGGAGAGTCAGCATCATGGATTCTGCAAGGGTCACCTGTACATTCAGAGGGGCTATCATCATCAGCCGTAGCCAGGGTGGAACATTTTCCCAGTCCATGTTTAGAAGTGATAGACATAGCACGGTGTGACAGCTTAACAGGGGTCCTCTTTCTCCCCCCATCCCTCAAGATAATTGCAGTTGATGAGTGTTGTGAGTTGAGATCAGTGAATCTCACTCGGGAGAGTTCCCAGAGCCCTGCTCCGGTGCTCCCCCCTAACCTAATTTCGGAGGGGTATTTTTGTCCCCATGATTTTGTTTTTTTCTGGCCCGCCGTAGCCCAGATCCAAGCCCTGTCTAGCCCTGCCAAGACCTGTATAGCCCAGACCGTATACGTACAGTACCTGGTCCGAAAAAAAAACATCACACGACCCCACGACCACGTAGGACCTGCCGGATCCAATCATTCACGCAGCTCCATCAATCTCGCGAGCATTCACGCAGCTCCATAATTCACGCGGTAGATCTCCAGCGGGGCGCGCAGGGCTATCTCGTCGCCGGCGATCTCGTCGGACAGCGGGCGCGGCAACATCGTGAATCTCCAGCGCTCACAGGTACCGCATCCTGCATCCCCCCACACCCCTCTAGTCTCGCTCGCGGCAACATCGAACGAACTGCTGCCGTCAGAGATAGTGGTTAGCCTAGCGGGGAGGGTAACCTACCTACCCGGCGGCGTATGCAATCGTGGATCTTGTTCCGGTAGTGCTGCTCCTCGTGATCTGGGTTTCTTCAGTGTAGGATTCACGTAGTGTCGGTAGCCGTCGGCTGTGTCCACCAGGACTATCATTATTTGGTGTGGCGGCTAACCTAGGTATCCGGCGGCAGAGGTAATCACAGATCTAGCTAGGTTTTGTAGTGCTGCTCCTCGCGATTGAAAGTGATCACGACGGGTGCTGTGGCCATCTTCCTGACTTGGTTTGGCAGATCTGAACGGCCTCGGTTGGGGTTGTTTACATAACATCCGTGATCGTGAGCTATGTGTAGATATTTCATCATTGATAATGTTTTCATCATTTGTTGTAGGAAATGGCGGACGAGGAGTTAACTGATATGATGGTAGACATGGAGTTTGGAGAACTGATGAAAGACTGGATAGAAGATTGGTCAGATGATGAAAATTCAGATCTTGAAAATCAGTCAGAGAATGGGAACGAATGGGAAGATTTGAATGTGAGTGGCATTACCATGTTGTAATTTTTTGGTGCCATCCTACAACATTATATTTTTGTGTTGAAAATTTGTAGATGGATGAGCATGATGATGGTCAGGAAACAATTCGAAGCTCTCAAATGAAGATTACATTAGTCAGGTACGTAAGTGAAAAAATTTATTGGCATGCAAATTGAATTCATTCTGGAATATTATATGATAAGTAATTATGTATTTGTGTTGTATTTTTCAGTTCATTTCCGAATGTCATAATGCGTACGACTATTACGGTGAATCCGACGCGGAGACAGGCCTTAACGACGAATCATCAAATGCACCTGATTCTGGGGATTCGCAGTCATTGGTCACCATGAGTGAGGTATATGTGTAATCAATGTTCTATGAAAGTAATGTTAAACCATACAAAACAGTTTTCATGGCTATGTTTTGATTGTGTAGGTGACAGATGATGGTGGGGTAATGAATGTCCAAGATACTGCCAGTGCAGATGATAAGAGGGATATGTTCATGCAGATAATGGACATGACTTTTATGACTCAGGATGCTGTGTATGATTTTTACAACAGCTATGCTAAAGCTAATGGTTTCAGCATTAGGAAGAATAAGTTCAGGTATACCAAAACCGAGGCACATCTTATGCGTTATAGGAGGTTTGTTTGTTCTAGACAAGGGAAACGTGACAGCAAGTTGCTAACCGAGGAAGGGCACAGCCGTCGGCTCAGAGCCGAGACACGGTGCTTTTGCGAAGCACACCTGACTATCAAGCTTGACCAAAAGCGTGGGGTTTGGTATGTTGCAAGTTTTGAGGACAAGCATAGCCATATGTTGGCAGGACCGGACGAGGTACCTTTTCTTTGGTCCCACAGAAAAATCAAAGAGTTTCAGAAGCATGAGATAATGTCCATAGGAGCTGCAGGGATTAGAATTCACGACATGATGGATTCCCTCATCAGCAAACATGTATGGTATGGCGGTGTTGGTTTTACCAGGCGTGAAATATACAACCTTTATGCCAGGGAGAAGAGGAAGCTGCTTTCAAAAGGTGATGCTGCCACAGCCATAGGCATCATGGCCAGTAGGAAACAGAGGGATCCTAGCTTCTTTTTCGAGTATATGCTAGATAAGGAAGGACACTTGAATAGGATGTTCTGGTGTGACTCCTAGTCTCGTCATGACTATGAGGACTTTGGCGACGTGCTTGTATTTGACAGCACGTACAAGATGAACTACTATGGTATGCCATTCATACCTTTTGTTGGTCTTAACAATCACCGGAAGACCACTGTTTTTGGTTGTGCCATAGTTTCGGACGAGACCGAACAGACATACGTGTGGCTGCTGCAGACTTTTTTGAGGTCCATGTGTCAAAAGATGCCGAAGAGTGTAATCACAGACGCCGATGCTGCGATGATCAAGGCAATTCGCGAAGTCTTGCCAGACGTGTGGCACCGTATATGTACGTGGCATATAGAAAAAAATATGAAGATTCACCTCAGTCCCAAGTCCTTGAAGGAGTTCCGAACCCTTCTGTACTACAACATGTCCACGGCCACGTTTGAGGAGAGATGGCACACGTTTACCAAAAGATGGCAGTCGGAAAAAACAGTAACATGGTTGAGACGGATGTATAAGAAGAGAAGACTGTGGGCCGCGGCTTATCTGACAGAGGGGTTTTGGCTTGGCATGAAAAGCAACCAGCGGAGTGAAAGCCTCACAGAGTTGACTGCACGGCCTCACAGAGTTTACCGGTGCCAGTTACTAGCTCGAGGGAACTTGAGATAGTTGCTTCTCACGTCTTCACTCCAGCAAACTTCTATATGTTGCAAGATGATCTTAGAAAAATTGATGGCATGGAGATTGTAGAAATTAAGCTGGGAGACGGATCACAGCAGTACATCGTGGCCTGGAAGAATAACCGGAATAGCCGTTTTTGGGTGGAGTATACAGCAGTAAATTCCGCAGAACCTATACGGTGCAGCTGCAGAAGAATGATTCGAAAGGGTCTACCTTGCAAACATATATTCCACGTACTGAAGTACTTGAACATATCTGAAATACCAAAGTGTTTAGTTCTTGTTCGGTTCACGAAACAAGCAAGGTTGGGACTGCCCGCGAGGCGCACAAGCGATCTGTTGGGATATGGTTGGACTGGGGCAGAGCAAAGAATGAAATATAGCCAGGTCAGTGTGTTAGCTTCAGAAGCTATGCATGCGGCATGCAAACACCCAGCTTTGTGGGATCAGTTACAGGATAGTTTGAAGGCTGTGATAGCTAAGAGTCATGAGTATGATCTGCTACAGAAAAATTTAAGCAACAATATAAATGACTTCAGTAAGTGTGCAGTTGAATATGTAGACGATGGTGAAGGCAAGATGGTCGCAGTTAAAGATCCTATGAAAGTGTCTAGCAAAGGTGCAACAAAGGTAGATGAGAACCGCCCTATCTCGAAAAATGGTAGACCACTCTCTTTTGATGAGTTGAAAACCCGGTGCGGCGCTTGCAAATTGCTAGGACACACTAAACGTAGCAAGAAATGCAAACTAAATCAGAAGTAAGTGTTTGTATGCATTCTGAATTATTGAAAAAATTATCATTCATTAACTTATCTTGTCTTCTATGATGTGCAGAACAGTGGAGAAGGAAGAAGTGTAAAACACTTGCTTCAATTTTGTACGGATAAATCGAGTGAACATGGCAGTATATCCTTTTCACATTATGGCATCAATTTTAGTTCGACGTTTAACATCGTGTTTGGATCCTATATATATCTTCTATACCCTAATAGCTAGCCCCCACTACTAGATTTGTCTACACATGCGTGCTTCCACATCACCTCAATTATTTACAGCCTTCCGATCAAAATTGTGTGGCATCAAGGAATCATGCATGTGCTCATAAGTTACTTTTTGCATTAATGTAAATTATGCCACCTCATTGGTCATGCATGTCTTATTTTCCCAACGCATGCATGCATTTTTTGCATTAACCTATCAACTCAAACAACGCCACTTCATCAATCATGTCTTCTATTTGTGGGGATTTTTTTTCTCTTTTATACATCATTTTGCCACACACATTTCTTTTAAGTTTTATCATTTTTAACATGTAAAACTCTTACATTTAATTTCATTGGTTTTAAGCACTAGTTTATGGATTGGTTTTAACACGGTTCCCGCAGCAACGCGCGGGGCATCATCTAGTTGTAGTAGCAACTCGATCGACACTTTGTTTAGTGGGAGTGTCAAATTTTTACATCTCTAAATAAACAAAAAAATCCGACCTAAATAAATTAGCTATAAATTAGAAAGAATATTGTACATTTCCCCTCCCCACGTCCTAACTGCCATTAAATCACCTAACTTACCACTCCCCACCACACATTCACCCACCTACCTCGCGCGCCGGTTCGAACTCCCCTTATCCCCACCTACAGTAGATCGAGAAAACCCCCGCCGGCGACCGCTGCAGCCGCCTCCATGGAGAAAAGCCTCGGCTGGCAGAGAGCAATGATGAAGCTCGTCGGCGATGACGAGGGGTGGCGCGCCCAGTTGGCGGAGGTGTGCGGCTGGTTCCCCAGCACGGAGATGTTGGTCAACCACGCGCGTGGCCTCGTCAAAGTCCTCACCAACGCCGAGAAGAAGCGCGCCTTCCCCTACGGCTGCAGCGTCCCGCCGGCTCTCCTCCTCGTCTGGGCAATGCGAGAGGCCACGCTGAGCGACTCCCCTGTTCAGCGTGCAAGGTGGTGGATGTACCGCTCCACCACCATGAAGCTGCGGCCAGATCCAGCAGGCGTCGCATCAATGGCGGAGCGCATCGACGTCGAGCTCGCTATCCCTGCACCCGTGAGCCCGGACTACCAGGTCCGCCACGTGCCGAAGCCAGTCCTGCCGGTTGGCTCTGACGTCGGGGAGGATGACGTGGACAAGGTACTGCTCATCCCTGATGACCCTGAGGAGGGCGAGGAGGACGCCGTGTAGATGGTAGCGCCGGTTGCCGTCGAGGGTGGCAAAACAATGCCCATCGACGTCGAGCTCCTTCCCCTGCACCCTGACATAGTGAAGGTGGAAGAAGAGGAGGTGACTCAGGATCAGGTGGCGCCGGCGGTGGTCAAGAATAAGGCTTCTCCGTGTGTGGTGCGTCGCTCACGCCACCTCAAATTTCTGAAGAAGTGAAGATGGGCACAGTTGCTGAAGGAGGATGAAGCTGCTGGTTATCTTAAGTTAGGTATGCTGTTATATGTTTCAGCATATAAGTTAACATTATTTTGGGTTTGATGTTGGTTAGGTATGCTTTTATATGTAAGCATATAAGTAATGCAATCGGTACGGTTTAATCGGGTTCTTTGTGGCTGAAGAACTAAATATCTACTGCTCACCCTAAGTGCCAAGTTCAGTTAAATTTCTGAATATTGAATATGTATTGTTGCTTTGCTTCAGTGTTGCATGGAAGCTGCTAGATGTTGCTCCTATGTTGCAACAAGACAATGTACTAGTCTGCTACATAAATCAGTAGTGTTGCTAGGTGATGTGTCCATGTGCATCACATACCAAATATAGAACATGCCAAAAGTGCATTGTCTGTGAAATACAGGACATGCCAAAAGTGCATTGTCTGCCAAATATAGAACATGCCAAAAGTGCACTGTCTACCAATCATTATGGCCCCATGTTATTTATGCTGCAATCTCTGTTACACTTTGCCCATAAACTGAATAGCAAATAATTCAGCATCATTTCATCATGTCAATTACAATGATGTCAATAACTTTATGAACAATCTACTTGCTAACTATGACAGCAATCATAATGGCAAGCAGGCCAAGATACAAAAGACCTCCAAATCCTAAAATCCTATCCCTATAGAGCAATATCTCCTTGTGCATCTTAACCATTTCCCTCTTTTCTTTCTCATTCCTTTTAATTTCAGCTTCATATTCTGTAATCTTAGTCTCCAGTTTCTTGTTCTTCATGGCAAGATACTTAATGACTGACTTTGCTTTGCTATCCCACTCCCCATCAACCCATTCAACATACTCAGAAGTGATATCATCCTAAATAAATCATGAGCAATTCAAGTCATTTTATAATTGAACTTGTCGCTGCAAGCGTTAAACACTGAACTTTTTTGCAGCTTGACCGCAATAGCAGTACTAGTTTGAAGATCATGCTCAGTACACTAACTTCAAACACACATCCCTCGAGTGCACTGCCAAAATTGTCTGCATCTATGCAGACACGGGCACTAGGAGTTTCCTGATGACCACATAGATGGAGCTTGTCATGGCCACAGGTGATGAATTATGGGCGATAATGCTGGGATGTAAAGAACAACGGTAAAGAACTTACCTTTTTGCCACCAAAGTGTAGCACTGAAGAAATCCTAGCCGTGGGTTCTCCCGGCCCGCCGCCGCCCACGAAACCCCCGTCCCCTGTTCCACTAGATCCGCCGCCGCTGCCTCCTGTGCCACTGAATCTGGCCCACCTGCTTGCAGGACCCAGGGTTCGACCTAACTTGCGGTCGCCACCGCTCTTCTCGCCGCAGCCGCCGCCGCCCGATGCCCAGCTCGCTGTCATGCTTTCGCCGTCGAGATTTGGAGGCGCAAATAGAGAGGGAGGGCTAGGTATTTGGAAAGGGAAACGAGAAAAGGGGAAAGATCGATGTGAAGCTAGCAAAATGGGCTAGTGTAGCGCTGCCGGGAAGATAGCCCCGCCTGTGGGGCCCCTCACGTGGTTAGATGGGCCGTGCCTGGCATTATGGTGAGTACAGAAAAAGTTAATTATACATATAATAATAAAAACTACGGGTTTGTAAAACAAACTAGAAAAACATGATGCCTGATAACACACGATAGAGCCAACGAGCTGACATGACTAATTTTGATGAGTGTAATATTACGAGAGCAGTTGAAGAGAAAAATAGAATATTATAAAAAATTGGAGAAGGAGAAAAATATTAAGCAAGAACAGTTGATAAGTGAAGCCGTGAAAAATACAATTATAAAAAATTGGAGAAGGAGAAAAATATTAAGCAAGAACAATTGATAAGTGAAGCCAAAACTTTATTGATACGACCAAATTGTCTTCTCCGAGCGAATTATATGACCGAATTGTCTTGTACGAGAAAATTGTCTGACAGACACATACACATGCATGTGCCATGTTTATTACATAAAATGATAGAACCCCTAAGATAATCATGCCGTCGAAACCTTCGACCGGACTAAATCCAAACCACTAAAACATCAATCTTGCGTGCCGCATGGATTCTTCAGGCGCGCCTTTTGCTTGCGATTTCGCGAATTTTGTTCTTCACACACTCCATCGTGTTTGAAGGTGACATAATCAACTCTGCGACGAAACGTCTTCTCCTTGCGTCAATGGTGGCCTGCAAAAAATGACATAAAGGTTACATGAACCGAAGTTGCTACACCACCATAGTAGCTAGTCTACAAACGAAAATAACAGCATACCTGTGTAAATTTGTGGGTGATTTTGTCCCCGTCCCAATGTTCTAGACATTCTGTGACAAAAAGGCCACAAGAGTTCCTGGTACATATGCAGACATTAGCGGTGGGCAATACAAAAATGTGTGTTGTTGTTTGATTGTGCATGATGCCCTATTAACTCACCCATCCTCTTGCTGGGGTATGTCATACTCCTTGATAGGCCACTTACTTACGTCCGGATATTTTGCTGGTGTAATAACACTAGTAGAAAAAGGATCAAACATGAAGCACATTAGTGCCGGTTTGTATTAGAGCCGGCACAAACGTATACATTAGTGCCGGTTCTAACGGCTAGCCTTTAGCACCGGTTCGTGTCTAACCTTTAGCACCGGTTCGTGCCACGAACCGGTACTAATGAGGGTGGTGGCAGGATGTTGTCAGTCTGGGCCCCCTCCAGCACCTTTAGTACCGGTTCGTGCCACGAACCGGTACTATAGGTCCTCCTGCATATAAACCCTTCGTCCAGCTCGCTCTGTTCTTCCCCCTTTCCCCTCTCCTCTCCTCTCTGTTCTTCCTCTTCTCCCCTCGAGCTCATGACACATTTTGCCCAAAATTTGTCAAGATTTGAAGGCCCCCATCCATTGAAGTGATCACAAAGGTTAGCAACTTTGTCCTTCATCTCTGTGCCTTCTAAATCTCTGTCGTAACCACCGTCGATCGCCCGCACCGTCCCGTCGCCGGCACCACCTTGTGGTGAGCCTCTTGTTCATGAAATTTTATATAAAAAATTGATGTTTGTGTGATTTGGATATATAGTTACTCGTATAATAATTATCTTACCCGTACGTTATTTGTTATACATAGTGCCATGGTTTTGATATCCGTCCCCGTCGGCCCTCGTCCTTGTTATGATTCGGATGTGGTATATTCTCTTTTAAAACTATTTGTTGCATTTCGTGTTTATGACAAATTATGCCCATCAAGTTGACATAGATATTTTTATCTAGGAGGTATGTGAACCGGAAATTCCAACCGACCCTATTGTCGAGAGGTTAAATTTAGTTGAAAGAGAAAACGAGTACTTGAAAGAAAAATTGAAAAGAATTGAGGGGGAGAAGATGGAATTGGAGTTGCATGTTGCCGATGTCGTCGATGATCACAAGATCAAGATGGAGAAAATGCGCTTGAAGATTAGAAAGATTAGAAAATATGCCATCGATAGTGAGGCTTGGTATCATTATGCTGTTGGATCAATTGTTACCTTAGTTGCGATCTTGATCGCATTTGTTGTTGCATTTTAATGCTTTAGCTAGAGAGTTATTTGTTTGTTGCATTTAAGTGTTGTATGAACTTTATGTATGAACTTGTATTAATTTGGTCTATTCGGTGTTGTGTAATGAGGATGAGCCAGCAATGGATGTACGATAACCGATGCTCTCCCCAGTTCGTTGAGGGCGTGCATACTTTTCTGCTTGCAGCTGAGGCAAACAAGCGGGTGGATGGTTTTATGCCTTGTCCATGTGCTGGCTGTAAGAATGGTCGCAATTACTCTACGTCAAGAACCATTCACGTCCACCTGTTTGAGTCCGCTTTCATGCCCCACTATAATGTTTGGACCAAGCACGGAGAAAGAGGGGTTATGATGGAAGACAATAAAGAAGAAGAGGACGACGACAGCTATCCTAGCCATGGGTTCCCTGAATACGATGATACAACAATGGGGGAAGAAGCTGAGCCGGTAATGCGGGAAGAAGCTGGGCCGGCAATGCGGGAAGAAGCTGAAGAAGAGGCATCAGATGAGCCCGTTGATGATCTAGGTCGGGCCATTGCCGATGCAAAGAGAAACTGCGCAAGTGATTTGGAGAAGAAGAAGTTGCAGCGCATGTTAGAGGATCACAAAAAATTGTTGTACCCGAATTGCGTAGGTGACAAGAAAAAGCTGGGCACCACACTGGAATTGCTGCAATGGAAGGCAGAGAATGGTGTATCTGACAAGGGATTTGGAAAGTTGCTGGTAATGATAAAGGATATGCTTCCAAAGGACAACGAATTGCCCGAGAGTACGTACGAAGCAAAGAAGGATGTCTGCCCTCTAGGGTTAGAGGTGCAGAAGATACATGCATGCCCTAATGATTGCATCCTCTACCGCGGTGAGTACAAGGATTTGAACGCTTGCCCGATATGTGGTGCATTGCGCTATAAGATCAGCCGCGATGAGCATGGTGATGTCGAGGGCGAGCGCCCCAGGAAGAAGATTCCTGCCAAGGTGATGTGGTATTCTCCTATAATACCACGGTTGAAACGTTTGTTCCAAAACAAAGAGCATGCCAAGGCGATGCGATGGCACAGAGAAGACCGTAAGAAAGACGGAAAGTTGAGAGTACCAGCTGATGGGTCGCAGTGGAGAAAAATCGAAAGAAAGTACGGGAAGGAGTTTGCAGATGACGCAAGGAGCGTATGGTTTGGTCTAAGTGCAGATGGCATTAATCCTTTTGGGGAGCAGAGCAGCAACCATAGCACCTGGCCTGTGACTCTATGTTTGTATAACCTTCCTCCTTGGTTGTGCATGAAGCGGAAGTTCATTATGATGCCAGTGCTCATCCAAGGCCCTAAGCAACCCGGCAACGACATTGATGTGTACCTAAGGCCATTAGTTGAAGAACTCTTACAACTGTGGAATGGAACAGGTGTACGTGCGTGGGATGAGCACATGGGGGAAGAATTTGACCTAAAGGCGTTGCTGTTCGTGACCATCAATGATTAGCCTGCTCTCAGTAACCTTTCAGGACAGACAAACAAGGGATACCGCGGATGCACGCACTGTTTGGATGATACCGATAGTATATATTTGAATAGTTGTATGAAGAATGTGTACCTGGGACATCGTCGATTTCTTCCGAGCAGGCATCCCGTAAGAAAGAAAGGCAAGCATTTCAAAGGTGAGGCATATCACCGGACGAAGCCTCGCCACTGTACTGGTGCTGATGTACATGATATGGTCAAGGATTTGAAGGTGATATTTGGAAAGGGTCCTGGCGGACAACCTGTTCCAAAGGACGCTGACGGACGCGCACCCATGTGGAAGAAGAAATCTATATTTTGGGACCTGCCATATTGGAAAGACCTAGACGACGTGATGCACGTGACGAAGAATCTTTGCGTGACCCTGCTTGGCTTCTTGGGCGTGTATGGGAAGACAAAAGGTACACCTGAGGCACGGGAGGACCGGCAACGTATGCACGGAGAAGACGGCATATATCAGGGTCATGCAAGCTACGCTCTTACCAAAGAATAGAAGGAAATCTTCTTTGAATGCCTGCTCAGTATTAAGGTACCGTCTGGCTTCTCGTCGAATATAAAGGGAATAATAAACATGGCAGAGAAAAAGTTCCAGAACCTAAAGTCTCATGACTGCCACGTGATTATGACGCAACTGCTTCCGGTTGCATTGAGGGGGCTTCTACCGGAAAACGTTCGATTAGCCATTGTGAAGCTATGTGCATTTCTCAATGCAATCTCTCAGAAGGTAATCGCTCCAGAAATCATACCAAGGTTACAGAATGATTTGGTGCAATGTCTTGTCAGTTTCGAGTTGGTGTTCCCACCATCCTTCTTCAACATCATGACGCACGTCCTAGTTCACCTATGCGAAGAGATTAACGTTTTGGGTCCTGTATTTCTACACAATATGTTCCCCTTTGAGAGGTTCATGGGAGTCTTAAAGAAATATGTTCATAACCGTGCTAGGCCAGAAGGAAGCATCTCCAAGGGCCATCAAAATGAGGAGGTCATTGGGTTTTGTATTGACTTTATTCCTGACCTTAAGCCGATTGGTGTTCCTGAATCGCGGCATAAGGGCAGACTGGATGGAAAAGGCACGCTAGGAGGGGAACAAATAATATGTATGGACGGACATTCTCTCACTGAAGCACACTACACAGTTCTACAGAATTCCGCCTTGGTGGCTCCGTATATGGATGAACACAAGAATTTGCTACGCTCCAAACACCCGGTGCGGTCTGATGACTGGATTACACATGAACAAACCAGGAGTTTCGCCAGCTGGTTGCAGACACGTACCATGCATGACACCTCTATTGAAGATGACCTGTACTTGCTGTCCCAGTTACCATCTTCGAATATAATGACTTTTAAAGGGTACGAGATAAATGGTAATACATTTTACACGATCGCCCAAGATAAGAAGAGCACCAACCAAAATAGTGGTGTCCGCTTTGATGCAGAAACCAAGACGGGAAAGGAAACATATTATGGTTATATACAGGACATATGGGAACTTGACTATCGACGTGGTTTAAAGGTCCCTTTGTTTCGGTGCAAATGGGTCAATATGACACGAGGCGGGGTAACGGAAGACCCGCAGTATGGAATAACAACAGTGGATCTCAACAATCTTGCGTATGCAGACAAACCATTCGTCCTAGCCAATGATGTGGCACAGGTTTTCTATGTGAAGGACATGTCTACCAAGCCAAGAAAAAGAAAAGATAAGGAAGCGAATGCATCGTATGATGAGCCAAAGCGGCACGTAGTTCTTTCTGGGAAGAGAAACATCGTGGGAGTGGATGACAAGACAGACAAGTCAGAAGATTATGAAAAGTTTGATGAAATTTCTCCATTCACAGTGAATACTGACCCGAGCATCCCGTTAAATGATGAAGATTTTCCATGGTTACGGCGCAAAGGGACACACGCGAAGAAAAAGTTTCACACCCAAAGATCTGGGATGTGATCAGCTTCACTATCATCACTTTCTTCTGTGTTTCACACCCAGAGGGGAATCTCTGTAATAGTTAGGGTAGTTATGTGTTTTGGCATTTGAAACGCGAAGAAATTTTATGTGCAAACAAATTCTTTCATGCCTTTACTGATTTTTAAAATTAAATTATTCACAAACTAGTGATTTACACTAATTTCAAATAATTCAAAATTTAAACTATTCAAATTTGAAAACTACGGGCACTAACAGAAAGTTTTTAATTTTTTGTACCTAAAGCAAAAATATTCACAAAAAAACTCTAAATACACAAAAAAAACAACACAAAAATAAATAAAGCAAAAAAAACCCCGCCGACTGGGCGAAAGCGGCCTGCATACGACTAGGAACACAACCTTTAGTTGGGCCAGGATGCAGGCCCGCAAAGGCCCAGTAGGCCCACAGGGCAGAAGAGGACAGGTAGGCCTAGTAGGCCTGCTTAGGAGAGGAGCTCGAGAGAGCTACCGCACTGGGGCTTATAAACCAGTGCGGTAGCCCCTCGGGTAGCGAGGTGGGACTAAACTTGCGCACCGCCTGGAGCCAGCGCACCCCTTTAGTACCGGGTCGTGGCTCCAACCGGTACTAAAGACCCGTCCCGTCGCCCCGTCGTCGCCTCGCCGGTGAGCTCGCCCCGGCCGCCATGTCCACACACACACACACACACTACACACACACACACACACACACACACACACACACACACACACATTATTAGTTTGCTTGTTATAAATTTTTCTGTTTTTTAGTTATAGAAATGTTAGAAATTATTCTGTTTTTTAGTTATATAAATATTATAAATGTTAGTTATATAGAAATGTTATAAATGTTTTCTGTTTTTTAGTTATAGAAATATTTATAGAAATGTTAGCATTTTTTCAGTTTTTCACTAGTATATATGTATGAATGCATGTTAGATGGATATAATTAGTGTTTAATTAGTATGGAATTTTTTTATATAATGTTGTTTTTCTGTTTTTTAATGGATGTATAGAAATTGTTTTTTATGTTTTTAGTGTTAGATGCTTAATTAGTATGAAATAGTATATAGATTTTTGAAATAGTAGAAATGTTATAAATTTTAGTTATCAAAATCCAGGCATTAAAAAAAAATTATTTTTTGCGGGCATATAGCTAGTATTTGATATAGATGATGCCCGGCCCGCATCCTCGTCGTCGACCCGTCCGCGACGACGTCCAGCCGGCCCATGTCCGGGACTGGGCTCCGCCGGGCTGGCACTGGGAGGTACTGCCTGGAGGGGCGCGCCGCTTGATGAGGAACCCGGCCCCGGGTCCCGTCGTCGACCCTGATCTCGTTTGGTGGTGTTCGCGTGGGCCAGTCTCGATGCGGAGGGACCCGGCCCCGCCGGAGGAGGTACGTCGCCGTGTCAGGGAGGAGTACGAGCACGTCCATCGCTACATGGTTGCGTTAGAGGGCGGCAGGTTCTCCAATACCTGGCAGTATCTTCAGGGATCTCACATCAGCTATGATCCTGTGAGGGTTCCTTCTCTTTGGGTGTCCACCGCCCGGGACGCAGGAACCACGAGTGTCCTAGATTCTTCTGTAGTATTCGATCTTTAATTAGCTAGCCAGTGATGTACTATTCAATATTATATATTATTCGAGATTGTATCTATTATTCTAGACAAAGTATTCGAGATTATATCTATTATTCGAGACAATGTAATTTGAATACTAAATTGTTTTATATTTCTTTTGAATTAGTTAAATAAAAGCTATGGCAGACAATACCGATAGAGAGGGAGAACAGACCATGTTCGATATGATACGCGGGCCAGATGATAATCAGAATGAAGAAGATTATGACGGCTCCGAATTTGTAAACAACACCGGAGAGGGTGATATGATATTCGATCACGACGACCGAATTGATGAAGTCATGAACTACGATTATGACGATGACGAAGAACATGTTGATCCTGAAACAACAAAGACCGGCGAGGTATATATATTTATATAAGCAGGTTTCTGGTGATCATCACATGTTTTAAATGACTTGAAGATATATTAACGAATCGATCTTTGTTCTTTCAGCCATCCGGGTCGAGCAAATCTTCAGGCAAAAGGATGAAACGAGGCCCGAACAAAAAGTTGAAGGAGGGCGTAAAGTACAATATCGAGGCAGTCAGACCTAATGGCGAACCATTAGCGCCTAAGAAGATTGCGGACAAGTTCATTCGTCAGTGCGGAGTTCTTGTGAAGGACCAACTCCCGATCTCCCTTCAAGAATGGAGAGAGCCAGCAAAAGACAAAGGACAAAAAGGCAAAGAGGACGCTGCTCCACGTCCAGATGTTACTTTTGTCGACAAGAATCAAAAAGATCTGCTTTGGGATACTCTCATGGAACATTTCACCCTACCAGATCATTTCACAGAAGCCGATGTGCAGAAAGTCAAGGACGCTGCTCTTAGGAAGATGGCGATTGCATTCAAGAACCACAAGAATCGTGAATGGGACAAGTACGTCAAGGGAGGAAGGAAGACTCCAGTATTCGAGGGAACACTAGAGAACCAACGTGCTCATTGGGACGATTTCGTGACTGGCTGCCCTCTAGACTGGCTGCCCTCTAGACTGGCTGCTCAAAACATCGGTCTATACCTCAAGGGGGCATTGTAGAATATTATTTTTCCAAATTTTATTTGATAGCCATGTTTGGCACATGTGGGTCACCATGTTCAAGAAAGTTTGTGTGATTTGGAGGTGGTGGGAAAAATCACATTTTTTCAAAAACTGGCTTAAGTGACCAAATGGCCCCTCCGGAATGCGGTCATTTTTTCGACCACCTCCAAATGACCTCAACTTTTGCACACATGATCTATTGCACAAACAAAGGTTGGTTCCAAAGGTTTTATATTTTTTTGAATTTTTTATTATTTTATAATGCCCTCTAGACTGACTTGTCAAAACATCGGTCTATACCTCAGGGGGGCACTGTAAAAAA
>NC_041385.1:848691646-848738100 GCF_002162155.2 Triticum dicoccoides | reverse complement strand
TGTGTGATTTGTAGGTGGTGGGAAAAATCACATTTTTTCAAAAACTAGCTCAAGTTAGACCAAATGGCCCCTCCGGAATGCGGTCATTTTTTCGACCACCTCCAAATGACCTCAACTTTGGCACACATGATCTATTGCACAAACAAAGGTTGGTTCCAAAGGTTATATATTTTTTTGAATTTTTTATTAATTTATAATGCCCTCTAGACTGACTGGTCAAAACATCGGTCTATACCTCAGGGGGGCACTGTAAAAAATTCTTTTTCCAAATTTTCTTTCATAGCCATGATTGGCACATGTTGGTCACCATGTTCGAGAAATTTTGTGTGATTTGGAGGTGGTGGGAAAAATCACATTTTTTTCAAAAACTGGCTTAAGTTAAATCAAAATTGTGATTCTTTAGTTATTTATTTTAGATTTGCAATTCTTATAATTTGTACTTTTTCTAAGTTTTCTTATTGCCGAGCCATAGTAAATGCACCTATTAAAGAAACTAGAAGAATTATGGAAATGAGTTCAAACGGAGGATAAAAATCGGTTGCTAAATGAATTCCAATTTGTTGAACATTATTTATGAGACCCTGTTCTACTATTTGGTTTGATCTTGTAGTCCAAAGAATTCCATACCACGACGTATCTGGGATAGTAGTCATTAGTGAAAAAATAATAGTTATACAAACGAGTGAAGTGAACCCATCTCCTATAGTCCAATAATTGGCACATGTGGGTCACCATGTTCAAGAAAGTTTGTGTGATTTGGAGGTGGTGGGAAAAATCGCATTTTTTCAAAAACTGGCTTAAGTTAGACCAAATGGCCCCTCCGGAATGCGGTCATTTTTTCGACCACCTCCAAATGACCTCAACTTTTGCACACATGATCTATTGCACAAACAAAGGTGGGTTCCAAAGGTTTTATATTTTTTTGATTTTTTTTGAATTCATACTGCCCTCTAGACTGTCTGCTCAAAACATCGGTCTATACCTCAAGGGGGCATTGTAAAATATTATTTTTCCAAATTTTATTTGATAGCCATGTTTGGACCATGTGGGCCACTGTTTACAAGAAAATTTGGGTGATTTGGAGGTGGTGGAAAAAATCACCTATGTTCAAAAACTGGCTTAAGTTAGACCAAATGGTCCCTCCGGAATGCGGTGATTTTTTCGACCACCTCCAAATCACCAAAATTTTGTCACACATGACCTATTGCACAAACAATGCTATGTTTTCAAGGTTTTATATTTTTTGATTTCTTTTTGAATTCCTACTGCCCTATAGACTGGCTGCTCAAAATATCGGTTTATACCTTAGGGGGGCATTGTAAAATATTCTTTTTTCCAAATTTTATTTGATATCCATGTTTGGCACATGTGGGTCACCGTCTACAAGAATATTTGGGTGATTTAGAGGTGGTGGAAAAAATCACCTATCTTCAAAAACTGGCTTAAGTTAGACCAAATGGCCCCTCCGGAATGCGGTGATTTTTTTGACCACCTCCAAATCACCTCTATTTTGGCACACATGACCTCTAGCACAAAGTAGGCTAGGTTTTCAAGGTTTTATTTTTTTTATCTTTTTTTGAAGTTATACTGCCCTCTAGACTGGCTGCTCAAAACATCGGTCTATACCTAAAGGGGGCATTGTAAAATATTCTTTTTCCAAATTTTCTTTGATAGCCATGTTTGGCACATGTGGGTCACCATGTACAAGAAAATTTGTGTGATTTCGAGGTGGTGGAAAAAGTCACCTTTGTTCAAAAACTGGCTTAAGTTAGACCAAATGGCCCATCCGGAATGCGGTGATTTTTTCGACCACCTCCAAATCACCTCAACTCTTGCAAACATGACCTCTTCCACAAACAAAGCTAGGTTTCCAATATTATATTTTTTTTTTGATATTACGATGCCCTATAGACTGACTGGTCCAAACATCGGTCTACACCTCAAGGGGGCATTGTAAAATTTATTTTTTCCAAATTTTCTTTCATAGCCATGTTTGGCACATGTGGGTCACCATTTAAAAGAAAATTTGTGTGATTAGGAGGTGGTGCAAAAAATTACCATGTAAGCTAGACCAAATGGTCCCTCCAGAAGGCGGTGATTTTAGCGACCACCTCCAAAATTTCCACTTTTTAAAATATATAAGAAATGGAAGATTCAATCTTCCTAACTTACGAATTGACAAAAAAAGATTTTCAAAATTTTCTAATTCTTATAATATATTTCAAATGGAATATTCAATCATGCTCACTTATGAACATTGACAAAAACAAATTTCAACATTTTCTAATTTTAAAAATATATTTGAAATGGAATATTCAATCATGCTCACTTATGGACATTGACAAAAAAGGATTTTCAACATTTTCCAATTCTAAAAATATATTTGAAATGGAATATTCAATCATGCTAACTTATGAACATTGACAGTAAAGGATTGTCAACATTTTCCTATTTTTTATATTATATTTGAAATGGAATATTCAATCATGCTAACTTAAGAACATTGATAAAAAATGATTTTCAACATTTTCTAAATTTAATAATATATTTGTAATGGAAGATTCGATCATGCTAACTTATTAAAACCTCAAGTCAATGTTTTTTAGTATCTATCCTATGTAGATAAGGCTGGTTCTTTGCACACACCATTACCAAGCACATGCCCACTGTATGCAGCATGTCTCATCAGTGAAGCAACATTGAAGCACCTACTGTGATCATTGTAGCATCAGAATATAGACACTGCAACAAAGCATAGCTGACCTGCTTCTAGACAGTTGATATACTTCAGAGACATACTAGATTAATTAAGTCTCTGCCATAATTAAGAGTCTGCCATACTACTTAATAGTCTGCCATACTACTTAACAGTTCACAAACACTTCCACCTTCCAGATTCACAGTTCACAACCATACTAGCGCAAAAGTTAAACATCATCAACTATACTGACGATGATTAGTTCCACTACCAGCTTGACAGAGGATGACTAGATGGGACCCATAGCCTTCAGGAGGGATGCATGCTCTGCCCTGATCTTCACGTCGCTCCCACTCGTGGTTAAACCGCGTGCATGTGCCATAAGGTGCTCATACAGCCCATCCTTGGGAATTGGCTTAGTGGTGCAGTATGGGCACCTGAACTTGCCCCACTTGAAGTACGCCGCCTTCCCCTTCTCCCTGATCTTCATGACTTCATGCTCAATGAAGGACCTGTGGTTCCACTCTTCCACCTCATCTCCAGAGTTGTACTGCACATACAAATGATTTGCATAAATACATACTTCCCATTTAGAGTAATGTAATTAACAAACATCAGATAATTGCCATTTACTGGAATGTAATGAACAAACAAACATAATAGCCCATTTACAGCTACTTAATGCACAAACAACAAAATAGTTCCATTTAGAAGAATATAATGGACAAATAACAGAATAGTTCATTTATATGCATTCATATATGGTTTCATGAAAAAACATCACACATATCCCATTTACAGCTAAGTAAGCACAAACATCACAACTTTCAGAGTAATTAATTGGAAGCATAACAAAACTTTCCATTTTAGAATAATTCAATGGACAAACAACACAATATTTCCATTTATGAGCATTCAGATATGATTTCATGATCAAAGACTACAAATATGCCATTTAGAGCTAATTAATTACCAAACAACACAACTTTATGATATCAGTGAATAAACTACATAACATTTCAATTTAGAGGCATTCATATAGGGCATCATCAACAAACAACGTCTCACACAGATTAATAAACAGACATAAAACAGATTGGGGTTACCTCCAAGTCGTCGTCAGAATCAGACGGGTCATCGAACCCAGCGATGTCCAGCTTCCTCTTATTGCCAGCAGCTTCCTCATTCTGCAATATATATAAGTAATTAATTCAATTATACTACTAACTACATAACACAGTATGCAAAGGTCAAGCAATCTGCAATGTGCTTCTAATAACCTAAAATGATACTTTGACCTAAAATTAAACTGTATCCAAAGGTCAAGCATTCTACAATGATAGCTTGGTCAATCTAAAATTTTAGATCATGCTGACCGTGGTCCTTCAAACTATAATGCCAGCCTGGGCACCAACAATAATCTTGTGAGCGCTCAGGTCTGCCAATGGAGGTAGTACATTCTTTGATGTACCCTGCAACTATATCAGTGACCCATTGTGGTTGACAACAAGTAATTGCATTTAGTTCATCTGGCTCATGTAATGTACATACTAGTGCATCAGCTGCCCTATTCTCTGAACCGTATATTGGATGGTATATTGTAATGCCATGAGCTTCAGGAAAGGAAATCTTTGTGCAATTTTTGGTGCTACGTGTGAAACTATTTCATATGACATACATGCATGGAGTTAGGCAACATAAATTTAATATGACTTGGTCATCTGGCATAGTTGCATGTCTACCAAACCTACTTATGGTTTACTTTATAACTACAGCAATCCTACATATCAAAAATAAACCTACCTACAATTTGAGTTTATAGGTAATGAAGTGAAGCTCCTAACTATTTTAAAATTGCGCACTAGTTAAACATACTATGTTCATTTCAATAATTAATTGATACACTTCTAGAAAGTAAACCCCATTTCTACAATATCAACTTTAATAGATACACTGGGTAGTTGCTCAGCCCCTATCGTGGCCCACTGAGGGAATATGCACAATAAATCTAACAAAATATACAGCACAGAACAGAATCTGAGCACATGCGGCAATCCAGATTCTAATATAAATAACATAACTCTCATTATGATGTCTCTAGCATTCAAGCACGAATCAACTTGAAAAAACCCTAACTCTGAAATGGGGTTCGCCATTCAATCAAAAAACCATAACAAGCAAAAGGGGGTGCCGCAATCAATCACAAATCTACTATAAAAAACCCCATCTACTAAATCTTCTGCTTATCTAGTACAAGTATGAAAGGAGGGGAACGAGAAGCATTACCACATCCACCACCTGCTTGTCGCTCGCCTCCGCATCTACATCCAGTGCGCCGCCAGACGCCGTCACCACCAGGTCTTCCACGACGGAGTGCGAGCCCACCACCCCCTGCGCCACCAGATCCGCCGCCGCAGGGACCGATCCAGCGACTGCGGGTGCAGCATCTCCCACACCGCCGACGGCGGCCACTTCTTGGACGGCATCTGCGGCGGTCTCCGCGCCCTCAACCACATCTCCGTGCGCAGCGACGGCAGCGCCACAACCTTGCTCCATCGAAGCCTGAGAGAACCCGCCGGAGAGAGGGAGGCGGTGGGGTTGAGCAAGTAGGTGCGGTGGCGGGGCGATGGAGACGAGGGGGAGACGATGCGGCAAGGAGAGAGGGAGTGAGCCGATTTGGGGGTAAATGGTGGGGGCGATGCGGCCGGTGGTGGTTCCCCTCCCTCTTTATAGGATGTGACGTTTTTGGAAGTTTTCGTGCGCCGCGCGGCCGCGTGGCTAGCCCACGACCGCCGCCGCCCACGCCCACGACCGCAGCACGTGACAAGGGAAAACGAAACGCCCACGTACAATACATGTATACCCTCAGTGTACAAAAGTAATCGGGCCGGTGTGGGCTTGTACAGGGTTGTACGCGTGCCGGTGCGGGCTTCTACAGGGCTGTACGCACGCTCTCCTCGGGAATAAAAAGACGATCGTGCCCCTCTTCACGAATCGTTTTTGACAGATCTCAGCCGTCCTTGTGTTTCTCCCCCTCGCGTTCAACCCAGGGGGGGAGCACCGGAGCAGAAACGGAGTTCCCATCATTGGAGAGGCTTTTCATCAACAATTGCAAAACCCTGTCATCCCTACTGGATGGGCCACAATCATACGCATCTCTCCAGTTTCTTATGATTGAAAACTGTCCTGGTATAAGGAGGCTCCCTGCAGGCCTGCAGGAGCGTCTAAGCAGCCTCGAGGAGAAATATCTAGATGCCCGCTATCAAGGTACGTACGCACGCGCCTGATTCCTTCTATTAGTTTGTCACATTTCAGCAACAAATTCAGAATCCTTCCGGATATACCACTACTCGAGCTGGATGCAAAGACTCTAGCCAGCTAGCTAAATACGTAATTTAAACGAAGAGGGTCATGATTTTTTTCTCTAGTGTAATAACAGCAACTATACTGCAGTAGAGAGCGTATTTAATCAAGTAGTCACAGATAATGACAATAGCACACCTAAAGATAATTGTAACAGCATGATTAGTACGGTGGTACCAGTACCCAATTCTTCGTTCCTCGCACTGTTCCTTGTGCTTTTCCAGTGTATACTTACAAATTCACTGTGACATCATTTGTGAACAGAGCCTATAGTGTACTGAAGCCCAAGACATGGAGAAATGCCTTCCACAGATTAGCGAGCTGTCAAGATGCAACACACCATCTCTATGGCAAGCTACAACAAATCAGCAGCAGGACCTATATTCAGAGTTGGTGTTGATTGTGCACGGCTCCTCCTTGGCAGAACTGTTTCGGCGCATACAGCCTGGCTAGAGCATATTTGGATAGAGCATGTATTGCCGTGCGTTCGTTTGTGAGCCAAGAATTCTATGACACTACGTCACTGTATTTTCCTGCTTTGATTTGGAACGCACCAACTGCATGTGTGAGCTGCTTCTCCCTTTCTAAGAGCAAATGGTGTTCGTCGTTTTGTTTTCTTTGAGCACAGTTTAGTCAGGAGTAAATTTTAATGTTTGATTTTAGGAAACAGAGCAAGTGCTACCGAGTGTTCACTCTGCTTTCAGGCTGGCACGGTAAGTATCTCCAGCATGATTTACTTTCTTTTTTGCAAAAAAGCATTATTCACGGTTTACTCAGCTCGAGGAGTTGTATGTCACTCATAGGCTGTGAGTGAGACACTGATGGAGGTGAGGAGTTGTTCGTGTGGGTTTCATCAACCAGTCTGAAACTGCAGAATCATGAAGACAGGGATGTGGCTGATCATAGTTTGGCACAGGTTGTGGACATCAACGGCAACAGCCTTTGCCTTTGCCTGCAAAATCCTCCAAGATTACGTACCATATGTCAGTTTCCTTCTCTGTTAGTTTGTCACATAACATTTCGGCAAAAAAAAAAACAGTCATCCTTCCAGATATTAGCAAGGTGTCAGTATGGAACAGCATCACCATGGAAGCTACAAGTAGAACCCAAACCAAGCAGCGTCAGAACTGTTTCCGCAATACCGAGGCATGATTGGATAAAAGGATGTACTGTCCCCACTTTCAGTAACCTACATTTATATATATGCCAAAAACTCTGTGACATTTAACGTAGGCATGTCACTGTATTTCTTGTTCAGCATGACTGATTCCATGTGATGTGTCTGTGATTTGGAACAATTGTGTCTGGCTCAGATGTCTCTAGCTGTGACCTCTAAATATCTCCGTCAGTATTTTTCGTGTCAGAGCAAGCATGTACAGGACCTGAAACACGTACTCATGGTTGTGTGCTACACATGTATTCTCAGACCGTCAGAGAGTATACATGTGCAGCTGCATCTTGGACAGAGTTACCGGCGTGCATGGAAGCACTGGCTCTAGCTCTCTAGTGGACAGAGTTACCGGCGATCCTTGAGTCCTTCTGTACCACAAACCTTTGTCAGTGTTGTAAGCATCAGGAAAGGATGTGGCTCAAGCTAGATACTCGAGACTTGTTCAATAACTGAAGCGGCCATATTGCTTCAGAAGAGAGTATAAGCTGCCTCTGAAGATTCATACATCCCGAAATAGGGTGATCGAGGTGAGTCACTCCTCGGCAAGATTTGCTATATTTAACCAGCGCATAGGGTAGAACCCTTTTGATCTATCAAGTTGTGCAACTCATGTGTATACCCTATTTGATGGAATGAGATCTCCCTTTCTCTATTCACACAAAAAGAAGAAGAATCATGAATTGTTGTAATTTTAAAAATAAGAACTTGTCAGGAGGAAGAGCATGGACGAATGGCACGCCGACAACTTTTGCTAACTGCGTCGACTTGGTGACGGCGACCGGGAAGGTAGAGTTTCATCATTGCCATCATCTCGTCTGGCAAATGGCTTAGCACATCATATTGTAAACTATAGCTTTGAGTAGTTGACATTTTAGAAGAATGTTCATGAAATTTTTTTAAAAAATCGCGCAGTTAGAGAAATGTTTGCAACAAATAAAAATTGTTCGTCTCATTTAGAAGAATGTTCTATAGCACAGAAAAAAAAACAACATACAAAACCTTACTAAAATTGCGCGAAAGATTAGTAAAACCAATCCCCGCTGTATCCTAAGACCGCTAGCATATGACAAGAGTGGTAAGCTATATCAAAAAAAGACCGCTAGCATTTGCGAGTAGCACATTCTTTAAAGGTAAATTTGCGATTAGCACATGATATCGTCCTTTAACTGGGCCGCAACAGCACTCGGTTCTGTGCTGCGTGCAAAGACCAGCGAAGAGGAGTGGAAGGATATATCACTCAGAAGCAACATTTGCACTGAGGACTCTGGCATTTTACCAATACTCAAGCTCAGCTACAATGAATTATCATCGCGGATGAAGCAGTGTTTTGCTTTTTGTGCTGTGTTTCCCAAGGATTATGTGATTGATGTGGACAAGCTGATCCAACTATGGACCGCACATGGCTTTATCGAGGACCAAAAAGAAGTTCGTGCTGAAACTATTGGCAAGCGGATTTTCAGTGAGCTGGCCTCAAGGTCATTCTTTGTGGATGTGAAGCAAGTCCGAGTTTCATTTAACAAGCGCTGGCGGTGGCATAATTATTCCAAAAATACATGTAAAATCCATGATCTGATGCATGATGTTGCACTATCTACAATGGAAAAAGAATGTGCTCTCGCACCTGAGAAACCAGGTCAGATTGAGTGGCTTCCAGATACAGCTCGCCACTTACTTTTGTCTTGTGAAGAACCAGCAAGTATTTTGAATGAATCTCTAGCAAAAAGATCTCCGGCAATCCAGACACTTATGTGTGATAGGAAAATGAAACATCCATTACGGCATTTATCAAAATACAGCTCTCTGAAGGCATTACGCCTCTATACATGGAGCATTTCATTCCCCTTGAAGTCAAAGCACCTGCATCACCTAAGGTACCTTGATCTCTCAAGGAGTGATATCAAAACACTTCCTGAAGATATAAGCATTCTATATAACCTGCAAACATTGAATGTCTCTGGCTGCGATGAACTTTGTTGTCTTCCAAGGCAAATGAAGTATATGACTGCCCTTCGTCATCTCTACACTCATAATTGTCCAAAGATGAGGAGCATGCCTTCTGATATCAGAAAACTCATGTCACTACAGACACTTACATGTTTTGTAGCAGGCCCTACTGGCTCTGAGTGCAGTGGTGTTGGGGAGTTACAAAAGTTAAACCTTGGTGGTGAGCTACAACTACATCAACTAGAGAATGTGACAGGAGAAGATGCAAAGGCAGCAAATCTCAAAAACAAGAAGGAACTTCGAGAATTGTCATTAGAATGGACTGTTGGTGGTAGGGATGATGCAAGAGTGCTCGAGGGTCTCAAACCTCATGATGGGCTGCAGGCTATAAGGATAGAATCCTACGGAGGCACCACCTTTCCAACATGGATGGCTATCATGATAAACATGGTTGAGATCCATCTTTCCGACTGTAAAAAACTGCAATGGTTATTCAGGTGTGGTACATCCTTCACTTTTCCAAATCTGAAGGTGTTTACACTACAAGATCTGGAATGTTTGGAACGTTTGTGTGAAATAACAGATGAGGAACAAGATGAAGAGATAATATTTCCTCACCTTGAGAAGCTGTGTGTTATAGGTTGTCCAAAGCTGGCAATGAAAGCTAAAGCACCAAAGCTGACTGGGTTAGACTTCGAGGGAGTTGAGGAAGAGATATTCCTGTGGGTAGCTAGATATATGACTTCATTGACAACTTTGAATCTGCAGAACCGTATAGACACAGAAACAACTTCAGTGTCTGATCTTAGTTTGGCACAAATGGTTGAGGTCAAGGAAAGATGGAACCATCATGATTTCCCTTTTGCAAAGTTGAGCTTAAATGGCTTAAAGTCAGGTGTAACCGAGCTATGTGCATGTTTTGTACGGCTTCTAGGATGTTTCTGTCCGGCATGAATGCGGTTTGGACTGTTGCACCACAGAATGCGCAATCTGCGTGAGCCTGTTGGTCCCGACCTTGGTGAAGATTTTGAAACTAACATTAAGGAGACAGATCGGCCTGAATTGCTCAATTCTGACCGCATCCGTCTTCTTAGGCAGTAGTATGATAGTCCCAAAATTCAAGTGGAATAATTGAAGCTGTCCAGAGAATAGATCATGAAACATAGGTAATAAATCCCCCTTAATAATGTGCCAGCACTTCTTATAGAACTCGGCCGGGAAACCATCCGGTCCGGGAGCCTTATTATTTTTCATTTGTGCAATGGCATCAAAAACCTCCTTCTCCGAGAACGGGGCAACCAGAAGCTCATTATCAGCAGCCGAAAGCTGAGGTACATCCTCAGTTCTGGACTCATCTAGGGACACCGTGTTATCCTCCGGTGGACCAAATAACTGCTTATAATAGTCGGTGATGTATGTTTTTAGGTTATCCTGACCTAAAATCGTACCCTCGTCCTGCTCAAGCTGAAAGAGTCGCTTCTTTCTGTGCTTGCCATTAGCAATTAAATGAAAAAACTGAGTATTCGCGTCCCCCTGGACCACTCTACGTACTTTAGCACGTAAAGCCCACTTCAGTTCTTCTTCGCGGAGTAGTTCTTTTAACCGCTTCTCCGCCTCATTTTTAACCTGAAGCTCTGCGGGTAATAAAATATTGGACTCGGCTTTTATGTCTAGGTCATGTATAAGAGAAAGGAGTCTATCATTTTCAATCTTATACACACCGCTAAGGTGCTTAGCCCAACCCCGCAAGAAGCTTCTCAAATTCCTAATCTTATTCTGCCATCGCTCAATGGGAGTTTTGCCTCGAACATCTTTAACCCATTCCCTGGCTATTAAATCTAAGAACCCCTCACGTTCGAACCATGACGTCTCAAATGAGAAGGTGTTCTTATTACCCACATGGTTCGGCTCCCCTGAGTCCACGAACAATGGGGTATGATCCGATATTCCCCTCGAAAGAGTTTGCACCGTAACCAATGGGAATTTTTGTTCCCACTCCACGCTTGCAAGAACCCGATCAAGTTTTTCGTAGGTTGGGTTTGGCAGAGCGTTGGCCCATGTAAACTTTCGGTCCGAGAGCTCTATTTCTCTCAGATCCGAGCTTTCAATAATGGTGTTGAACATGAAGGACCATCTGCCGTCAAAGTTATCATTGTTCTTCTCCTCTCGCCTCCGGATGATATTGAAATCACCTCCAACTAAAATCGGTAGTTGTTCTGACCCACAAATTCGAACGAGGTCTGCTAGAAACTCCGCTTTAAACTCGGGCTGCGCGGCACCATATACCGCTACCAAAGCCCAGTTAAAGCCATCCGTCTTAGACCTAACTCGAAACTTTACCGCGAAGTCACCCATCACTACACTACGGACTTCAAGTGAGTCGCATCTCACACCTAGTAAGATACCCCCCGATCTTCCTCGCGGAGGTAGGCAATGCCAATCGAAATCAATACCACCAACTAGTGAGGAGAGAAACTGCGGTGCAAAGTTATCTCTACCCATTTCTGATAGAGCAACAAAATCTAGCTTCTGCTCTAGAGCTGTCTCAGCCAGGAATCTTCTTTTAGCCAAGTCCTTAAGACCTCTGCTATTCCAAAAAATTCCTCTCATAGTTCATCATGGATTTTTTTTGTGGTTCGAATCCTAGCACTCCTACGAACTGCGGAATCGGGATAAATCTTCCGTTTCCACTTACGCTTAGGTTTATTAAGCTCAGTCACCCGTTCCTCTTGACCGGGTTCACAAATATTGCTAGCTTCATTCTGTAGGGGCACATCATCTTCCTGAGCGTCATGGTTAGTGGGTGCTAGATCCTCACACAGACTATCAAGCACTCTAACTCCTAATGCATTTATCTCATCATCATTCATTGGTTTAACTGCTGCAAGATTACGAATAGTCTCTAAAGCACGTTCCGCCTCCAGGTCTAATATATCATTCACCGAATTGGTAATTTCACTATCCGTAGCACCTAGTGAAACTCCTAATTGGTTTGCATTATTTATAATGTCCTCATTAGAAAAATGCAATAGGGAATTAGACAATGACGGACATACCAGAAGAAAAAGCAGCATCCTGAAGCTTGGCCGCCCTCATAGCGCACCGCTGCTGCATATCGTCCACCTCCGGGACGTCGAGGATGCGAGCACTCATCCGTCTCCCCTTGGAGATAGGGTCCGGGATCCCACCAAACGCGATCACCTCCTCCCTAGTATAACCCGGCACCGAAACTCTGGCAGGCGGTGCCGAAGTCACTAGAGAAGGCGTCTGCGGGCTCCCGATCCCCTTGGACGAGTGCCTCACACCAGGCATCGGGGAGGAGTGTAAGACAGGGGCCTCCTGCCCGTGGTCTCCTCCCGCCCCAACCGGCAGCTCAGACGGGAAAGCCATCGGTGAGATGGTCCTCCTGACCATCGGAGTAGAGGGTGGAGACCGGGCCTCCTGCCCTGGCATCCCCCCTCCCGCATCAGCAGCCACAGTGGTTGCCACCACCGTCGCAGAAGGAGTCGAGGCCGCCTGCCTCGAGGTCCCTCCAGCAGCCGTAGCCGACCCCCTCGGGGCCGACGCCACCGATGACACCTGCATCGGCCTCGGGACGGGGGGAGAGAGGACTCCATGTCCCGAACCCCCTCCCCCACACCCCATCGCCCCCGCGATCGCCGACACCGTAGTCGCGTCTGCGGGAGTCTGCAGTCCAAGAGAACCATCACCGTGCCTCCACGCCGCATCGCCTCCCAAAGAACTCGCCTGACGAGTAACAGACACACCAATCTCCCTCACAAACTCCAGTGAAGGAAGCGTGCGCTCGAGATCATCACCCGACTCCACCCTATCACTCCAAAGCCTGGGAGGTGCCGAGGCTGGCTCGAAAGACCCAAAACGCAGAGTAGTCATGGGTACCGTCGGTGAGACTGTGGGCTCAGCCTCCGATCCATTCCCGGCCGACTGAGCGTGAGAACCATTGGATCCCTCTCGCATGGTCTCGTCTGACGGTGCCCTCTTAGTCCCCACACCACCCTCCCGGTCGTGCATGTCAACATCATTGCCGTTAACCGCATCATCAAATAAGTCAGTGTCCTCGAACTCAATATCTAGCGGGAACACCTCGCCCTTATAAGTCCAGTTGACCTTATCAGGCACATACTCAATATCCAGAATGCTTACAAGAATCCGGGCAATCCCATTGGCACGAGTGAAAGCCATGCCTACTTTTTCTATTTTTCCAACCAAGATGCCCAAACTGGCCACAACGCGAGCATCCTGCAGAGGCTTAGATGGAGCCCCCAAAAACCGCAGCCATACCTGTGTAAGCGGTTTTCCTTTAGGCTCAACCTGTTTCCACTTGTTAAACTCCAGAATACACTTAGTACCGGGAACTTTACACAAGCCAAAACTCAACAATCTCTGCAAGTCATCGACAGATGGGAAATCAACCTTGAAAATTCTGTCCTCGATGAGCACCAACTCCCAAACAAAATCACCGGGAGCTAACTCCTGCAACCTCCTCACAATCTGTGCCTCAGTCACCTCGCCCTGGGTCGCTCTCACAATCCCAGTAGTCGAACTCTGGTAATCCTCCGGGACCTCTCTCGCCTCCGGGGACTCAAAAAATATGAGCTCAGTGCAGTAGACTCCATAGATGTTCAGAGTCGGAGGTAAGTAACGCAAAATCGGGCACTCTCCCGACTCATGTGCAAGCTTGCCACATGACTCACACAGCTGGGCCACACACTCAGCAATGAAGTGGCCCTTGTCGCCACAACGATAGCAAATCATCCTCTCCTTCTTACGGGCATACTTGGACGCCCTCTCTGCATCAGACCTGTCGGCAGCCTCATCCACCGTCCCAGCCACAGAAACCTCAACATTGGCCAACTCCTTCACCACCTCCATCGCCTGTGGAGGAAGCGCTGAGGAAGTAAGTTGAGCCTCCTCAGTAGCATCAGTAGGAACAGCAACCCGAGGTGGGGGCGGGCGGCGAAATCTCCCACGGCCCCTACCCCGACCACCACGATGGCCATGAAAGCCTCCCCTTTGACGGTGCTCTGGACCGGAGGCTCCCTCAACAAAACCGCCTGCCGGGCCAAGAAACAGTCTCTCAGCTGACCCGTCGCTCTGCCAGGCGTAGCCACGTCCTCCTCCCGTAGAAGAGGATCCTCGGTGCTATCCTTCACCGTACGCCTCATACCCATCATTTCCCCACTGTCCTCGGGGCGGAACATTGGGCTCATTGGGCTTAAAGTCAGGTGTAACCGAGCTATGTGCATGTTTTGTACGGCTTCAATGGTTGTACATCAATGATTGTGATGCGCTTGTCCACTGGCCAGAGAAAGAGTTCCAAAGCTTGGTATCCTTGAGGAATTTGGAGATTGCAGACTGCAAACATGTGGTTGGGTACGCACAAGCCCCTGCAGCTGAGCCATCAATAGCATCCTCAAGTCAGCTCCTGCCACGTCTTGAGTTTGTCCGGATAAGTGGTTGTGAGAGCATGGTAGAGGTCTTCAAACTCCCTGCATCCTTGAGGAAAATGGAAGTTGTTGATTGCACTAAGCTCAAGTCCATATTCAGCAGGAGTCTGCAGCAGGGACAATCAGCATCATCGATTCTTCAAGGGTCACCTATACATTCTTCAAGGGTGGAACAGTTTCCCTTTCCATGTTTAGAAGAGATATTCATATCTGTTTGTGACAGCTTAACAGGGGTCCTCCATCTTCCCCCATCCCTCAAGAAAATTACAGTTTATGACTGCTGCGAGTTGAGATCAGTGGAATCTCACTCAGGAGAGTTCCCATCATTGGAGAGCCTCGAGATTGGAAATTGCGAAACCCTGTCATCCCTACCGGATGGGTCGCAATCATACTCATCTCTTGAGTATCTTACAATTGAAAACTGTCCTGGTATAAAGAGGCTCCCAACATGCCTGCAGCAACGTCTAAGCAGCCTCAGGTACAAAAGTGTATATGCCCGCTATCAAGGTATGTGCGCACTTGTCAGTTTCTTTGTCTATAAGTTTGTCACGTTTCAGCAACAAATTGAGACATCCTTCCAGATATAGTACTACTTCAATTGCTCTAGTCAGGTAGATAAGTCGTAATTAAACAAGGAGGCTCTCTGTTTTTTTCTGTGAGGCTGCGTTACATACACATGTACACTTACTATAGAATATATTTAATAAAGTACGTAGTTAGATAATGGTAACAGCACACAAGAAAGATAATGGTAATAGCATGACGACAACCAAAATTGGAGTTTACATCTATATTCTTTTTCATTCCTTCACTGCATTAGTGTAATCTCTGATGCTGCATTAGTTCTTATGAGTTTCCTGTGACATCATTTGTGAACAGAGACTAGTCTTGTGAAGCCCAAGACATGGAGAAATATAATCCGCTTAGATTGGTGAGATGTCATGATGTCTCACGCCATCACTATGGGAAGCTACGACCAATCAGCAGCAGGGTCTATATCTAGAGTTTTTTTTCAATAGTCACTGTATCACCAACTGCATGTGTGGACTGTAAGAGCAAATGCCCGTTGGTCATTTTGTTCGTCCGTAGGGACTCTTTGAGCACAGTTTAGTCAGGAGTGAATTTCCATCTTTCATAGTAGGAAACAGAGCAAGTACTACCAAACTGTAGTGTATACTCTGCTTTCAGGTCAGCATCAGGAAAGGATGTGGCTAAAGCTAGATACTTGAGCCTTGTTCAAGTTTTTGGAAAGAGAGTTTAAGGAGCCTCTGAAGATTCATACATCCCGAAATAGGGTAGGGTAGAATCCTTTTGATCTATCAAGTTGTGCAACTCATGTGTATACCTTATTTGATGGAATGAGATCTCCCTTTCTCGCAAGAAAGAAGAAGAACCATGAATTGTTGTAATTTTAAAAAGAAGAAGTGTTCACCCAGGCGGAGTCAGGATATATATATTGAACTTGTCAGGAGAAAGAGCATGGATGAATGACGCCGCGACAACTTTTGCTAACCGCGTCGACTTGGTGACGGCGATCGGGAAGGTAGAGTTTCATCACTGCCCTCGTCGGGCAAATGGCTTAGCACATCATATTGTAAAGTTTAGCTTTGAGTTGACATCGTCTTGTAACTAGGCCGATGAGCTTCCGGACTTTCATTTATCTAGATACGAATGTATCTATACTTGTTTAGTGTCTAGATACATTCGTGTATAGAAAAATGGAGGTCAATTAATTTGGAACGGGGGGAGTATATCTGAGTAATAAAGCTAGTCACAATGGTCTTCCTTTAATTAAAAAGAGAAAAAAGAATTAAATAAATATTCAACATATGGCAATTTTTTTTCTTATTTTTTTGAGCTTAACTTTTTTTAAGCAAAGTTTGTATTAAAAAAGGCTTTTATATGATCTAGAAGGGCCAGCCCATTTTGTGGCATCAGCGCTACAACGAAGAACGAGAAAGAGGACCCAATTAAGCCCATTTTGTGGATGGATGCTGCCTCCGCCGGCGGCGATTCTGATTCTGATTCTTGTGCTGGTGCTCCACGCCTCCTCAGCCATTACGGAGCTACTCCCCGGCAGATTCGTGGCGTGCAATCGAATCCCTCTCCCCCACGCCACCAACAATCGAATCCCTCTTTACCGATTACCACCATGATGCGTATGCTGCTGCAGCAACAAGAAGAAAAGAAGATTCGTTCCCCACTCCTCCTCTTCTTTGGGAGAGGATGGAGGCGGCGGCAAGAAGAAAAGAATCCCAGTCCATGGCCCGGCTCTACTTCTCTCTGTCCACTTCTTGCTCCACCGTGCCGGCTTTCTTCCCCATCTGAGGCCAAAGTGGAGGCGAATGCGACGCTATATCCCTTCTTCCTGGTAATTGCTTCTGTCCTTCTTATTATTAGTCTGCTATGGTGCTGGATCTATCACATGCCCTGAATCACGTGTCTCCGTCCATCTTAACTGGAACATTCGCTGAAGTTTGTAATTTGTAAATTATCTTTCCTAGTCTCATTTGGCCATTTTGCTAATTAGTTTCTAAATTATCTTTCTGCTTCGCCCGGCAGATTTGGTCGCTTGGTGTTGAGGCTGCGGCAGATCTCTCAAGTTTGGGCGCTTGGTGCTGAGGCTGCGTTCACGATCTTGGATTTCGCGTTTTTGATCCCTCACGAGGCTGCTGGCACCACCGTCCACAACACCAAGTATATGCTTTGTTTCCTCTGTCATTACTTTACTCTTCAGATTTAGCTCAAGCGCAGCCATTAACGCCGATCGATGCAATTGATCTTGTTTGCAGTACAGCCTCTATCCGTAAAAACCAGTTGAATTGATCCACGGAAACATCCGGTAAAATGGAGGCGACGGCCATCAGCATCGGCAAGTCCGTGTTGAGCGGGGCGCTAAACTACGCCCAATCAGCTGTGGCCCAGGAGGTGGCTCTGCAGCTTGGGGTCCAGCGTGACCATTCCTTCATCAGGGGCGAGCTCGAGATGATGCAGTCATTCCTGATGGCTGCGCACGACGAGAGAGATGACAATAAGGTGGTCAGGACTTGGGTGAAACAAGTCCGCGACGTGTCCTACTCTGTCGAGGACTGCCTCATTGATATTGCTGTCCGCCTGGAGAAGCAGTCTTGGTGGTGTCTCTCTCGCAAGGTGCTAGCACGGCGTTATGTGGCGAACCAGATGAAGGACCTCAGAGCTGAGGTGGAGGAGGTCAGCCAGAGGAACCAACGGTACCACCTCATCAAGGGCTCTAGCTCCAACCCTATTGTGGGGCAGCCTACCATCTCCGGTGCGACGATGTCTGCAGCCGATGATGCAAGGCTGCGGCGGCAGAAAGCAAAAATGGATCTCATCAAGTTGATCAATTGCAAGGATGATGCACTTCGAGTGATAGCGTTGTGGGGCACAAGCATTAGTGAACTGGGGGAGGTATCCATCATCAGAAGTGCCTATGAAGATCCCATGATACACAAGAATTTTGATTGTTGTGCTTGGATCGCATTGATGTGTCCTTTCAATCAGATGGATTTCATTCGAAGCATTGTTAGGCAAATCTATGTTAATTCTTTTCAAGAGACAGGAGAAGAAGGGAAAACAACTATTGGGGCCCATGTTTTGAAGATGATGGCAATGAAGAAAGAAGATGGTTGGGCTCATGTGTTCAAGAGATTCTTGATGCAGGGGACTGTGGAAGATGGCTTGGCTTATGAGTTCAAGAGATATTTGAGTGACAAGAGTTACCTAATTGTACTCAATGGCATGCACGCCATTGAAGAATGGGATTGCATTAAAACATATTTCCCAAACAACAAGAAAGGAAGCCGGATCATAGTATCAACTGAGCAAGTTGAAGTTGCAAGCTTATGCATAGGAGCAGAGGATGCAGCTCTTGTGCGCAGGAAGTTATTTGCTGATCAGTCTCTTTATGCTTTCTACAGTAAGGTGATTTTTGAAGTTCTTAAAATGTTCTAATAAATTCTCCTCTTGTTGTTAATTTTTGTTCACTGTTTCTACTAATAGTTAACATAAATAACTAGACTTGGACTTGTGTTGTCATGCAAGTTTTTGGTTAAACACCATTCCCTTTATACATTTCAATTACATAGTTTAATTAAGTAATAATATATCAAGGCCTATGTACAAAATTGACCCCATTTGCTGTTTCTACACCCCATCCCTTCCCCATTATCCGGTTGTTTGTCCTCTGCTTTAGATTCAATCTTGACCATGCAAATAATTCTAGTGGTTACAACTTCATACTCCATTTGTTGTCTAGCTCAAGTCCTTGGCTTCTTATACTTATATAGGGGCCACTGTCAGCAACCACATACTTCTTCCAGAAATTATATTCTCTCCATCTTTTTCGACACCAATGAAACCAAGCAAACTACCGGACCAAACCCAAAGTGGAACTGCCATAAGAAGGGACCACTCGCGTCATTGCTGGTGGCTAGAGCCATGGGAAACTGCCCTAGGTGTGGGCCAGCCTAGTTGCCCCTGATTCTTGCGTCCACAAATGGCCACATTTGGCTGCTATTATGATCTGCTGACAAGAATGCCATCTACTCTAATATCAGTGGCCACATTTAAGCAGCTGATGGCATGTGTGTTGGCTGCCTTAGATGACACACAAGTGCAGCCCTACCTCATGCCGCACAAGAGGAGACATGGAAAGGAACATGGCCCTCCAGCACTAGGTTGGCCAATTGACCTTAACTAGACTAGCCTAAATTATGGTTCGACAACTTACCTGATTGGCCTAAATTACATGCTTTTTTTGAGTTAATTAGTAGGCAGGGCTTCCTGTATCACTCTCTTGAGCGGCACCGGGGTGGAAAATCCTATGCTTCTAAAGCCACCACCTTCGCCATACTCGCCGGCTGTGGCGGGCTGCTTGGATACCAAAGGTGGCGAGCTTCTCGTGCTGGCTGTAGTGCTCCTTGAGCTTTTCTCGCAGGTCAGCAGTTCTGGCCTTTGGGCGTGTGGAAAGAACAATTGTGCGGTGGCCAGATACAGTGGCGACGATGGTTGGCGGGCGCGGCGAGGGCGACATTCTTGCTTCTTCCTTGCTTGTCCATAGCGCTTACAGCTTGAAGCTCTTGTGGCGTTGGGTAGACCGTGCAGGCTGCATGGATATTGACCAAGTCATTGACACATAATCCCTCCGTTCCTAAATATAAGTCTTTGTAGAGATTCCATTAGATAGACTACATACGAAACAAAATGATTAAATCTAAACTTAAAATGCATCTATATACATCCGTATGTGGTTCATATAGTAGAATCTCTACAAAAACTTATATTTAGGAACGGAGGGAGTACATGGTGAGCGGCAGATCTGGAATGGTGCGTGGTCAGTAAGGTTCATGCACAAGTGTGTAGCTGGATGCATGAGGTCGTAGGTTTCGGCGAGCTGTGGATAACTTCCGTGATGGCGTTGGTTTGTGGAGTGTAGCAGAAAATGTTTAAGGCCCCCAAAGGTCCGATAATTTATTTATCTATTGGACCTAACTGAAGCAGACATATTTCTAAATAGTATATGTCTTGAAGACTTGAACACATATCGACTTGCTGAAAAGATGTCAACAAAAACGCAGGTTCTAACAGAATTGTGGAGAGCCAATTCTGGTGATTTAGCTTATACTCTATTCTGATGGTTTAACTTATGCCTGGGTTATGGTGGTTAAAAGGCTTTCTCTAGGTTAACTTAATTCTCCTTAACCCAATCCAACTCAGCGTTAACAACCTTCACACAGAACCAAACATAGCTACAATAGGAGATTGACATCCCTACAATGTAGTCGAAGAAAACAGCAAAGTTATCTAGCAAAATATATTTACTAATGGGACCGTGAGTAAGTACTCACACCACATATGATTATACTAGTTAAATGACTTCGTTACAATTTTATCACTTTGGATATAACTACTAATTATCATCAGATACTCCAAAGTGAAATGCAGAAAATAAATTATTTGCAATATAATCTTTATTATATACTCTTTTATTTCATTATTTAAGCATAAAAAGGCTGTATTGCAAACGAGTACATTTTAGTGGTTTTTTATACTTAGGAGTATCTTATACTCCCTCCGACCCAAAATTCTTGTCTTAAATTTGTCTAAATACGAATGTGTCAAGTCACGTTTTAGTATTAGGTACATCCGTATCTAGACAAATTTAAGACAAGAATTTTGGGACGGAGGGAGTAGAAGGACATGCCTGGTGCAGTGGTGAAGTACTACGCACTTGTCCCAGGAGGTCATAGGTTAAATGCATCCTCTCTGCATTGCACCATTATACAGGCTTGCCTCATATAATCCTTCTCCAGACCCCACATGGTGTGGGAGTTTCTAGCATCAGGTCTGCTCTTTTTAGGAGTATATTATGATTAGTAATCAAGATTATTCAAAATGATAAAGAAGTGTAATATATACGAGGTATATGAGGCGTGGGAGGAACTCTTACCAGTGTTTCAGGTTACCAATGATGGAAAATCCTAGTACATATTTTACATGTAAACTTATACTCCATCTGTCCCATAATATAAGAGCGTTTTTGACACTACACTAGTCAAAAACGCTCTTATATTATGGGACGGAGGGAGTATTATTTTTCGCATCATAATATTTTTGTTTGATATAATGCATGTCAAATTGTTGTGCCCACATCTTATCCAACAAGTTCACTGTATGTACATATATGCTCCCAATATACTTCCTTTTCTTTGTTGTCCTACCAAACAAACTGCATAGTTTGCAAGATATTTGTTATATTAATATTTACTTTTTTAGGGGTATATTAATATTTACATAAAACTTAAAACATGATAAAATATTATCTTGTTGAAACGAAGATCACCTAAGCTTTATTAATCATGTGCTTGTGTTTAGGTTTCCCAGGAGGGAAGGAATTCAACTGAAAAAGGGTCCACGTCATATGTAGCCTCTCCTGGTATTAACAACTCGACACACAAGAATATCCTCACTCGCATGGAGACAATAGCTGTTCTAGAGGAATCTTGTCTCATTGGGAGAGGGAATGAAAAAGAGGAATTCATTAGACTAATCTCAAATAAAGATCTCCAGCAATTTCGTGTGATCTCCTTGTGGGGCATGGGTGGTATTGGGAAAACAACACTAGTGAGAGATATCTATCAAAGCCAAGAGATAAGTGGCATGTTTGATAAGCGTGCTTGTGTCACAGTAATGCGTCCTTTCAATTCAGCGACACTCATAGAGAGCTTAACTATGCAATTCAGAGATAACAATGAGATGGATTTAAGGAGATGTTTAGAAGGAAGGAGATATTTTCTTGTTCTTGATGATCTGTGGTCCAGAGTAGAGTGGGATGCCATAAGACAATATTTGCCAGAAACGGCAGCAAGTTGCATAATAATCACCACAAGGGAAGAGAATGTTGCCAAGCACTGCTCAATGGAGGAAAGAAACATATACAAGCTCAACCATCTGGGTCCTGATGACGCATGTACCCTCTTCACCAAAAAGGTACAAATAAAGTTGTGTCATGAACAATTGGTTCTGTTAATCCATCTGCCTTACAATTATAGTGTATATGTTGTAAAAGAAAATTATTTCACCCAGCGCTAACTGCTTAAATCTTTTCAAGTAATATATTTATGACTTTGTAGAATTAACTTTATAGGCCTTTGGCCCTTTGTCCACTAGAAAGGTAAAATGGTAGAACATAATTGTATAACAGAAATTTGAATTTTAGAATCAACTTGCTAGGCCTTTGTGAAAAAAGAAGAAGAAATTAGAATTGCCATTTCTTAGAGTAATACATATAAACAATGGGCATCAGAATACATAAACTGCCATTACAATAAGGTGGACACATGATAATCAATGTAGTTATAGTTAGGTCCAACCATATAGTATAGTTATCCAGAGTTGGTTGCTTGGCCACAAATAGGGTATCTCTGTTTCGCTATGAAACAACAAAGATGTCAGTAGAAGCACAAGTAAAGGTTCACAAAGGGGAGTGTATAGGCATTTTTTTCTCATTATTGAAGTTGTTGCTTGGCCACCTTTTTTCTTGTAGATATATCATCTAACAAAACACATGCTTCAATAATCATGGAACAATGTTTGGTCTACTTGTAAGAAGCTTTACTCACTAACTCATCGGCTTTCTCGTTGGCTCAGTCCTCTTTAAATCAAGTCATTGGTTTCTTCTTCCAGATTTATATATGATAAATCAATCTGGACTTAGATGCTTTGTATTTTTCGATTCTCGCAGTAATATTGGTAGTTTCCACAAAATCTGTAAATAGTATAGTTATAAAGAAACTATATTGGTTTTATATATTTGAAGGTTAAAAAGCTCTAGGCGTTAATTGGGTGTTTGGCCACTGCCTTGCACTTTTCTGGCCAAAGCGCATGCTTATGCGCACATTAAGCGCAATCAAACACTGCTATTGCCTAGAGCTAGGCGCTCTTAACTGTCCACCTAGGCGCGCTTAACTGTCCGCCTAGGCGGGCCTTCTTTTTTTACTATTAGGTGGGCCTTTTTAATCTTGATATACTGTTTAGATTAAAGGATAAGTTGCAGCATTCTGATTTTATATATTTTTTAAGTTCAGCATATTTCCATGTCTCCTGCCAATTGTAACAATACATGAACTCGAAAAATATTTAACTGAACAACATTTTTACTGAACAAATAAAGGGAGGTCCTGCCATATGATTATTTGCAATGTAACAACATTCTGCTTGTAGCTTGGCAACACTGCTATTAACACCTATCGGACATCATATATTCGTAGTTTTCTACAGTAGTGTTCATTGGACAGAATATCATATAACTGATGAGATTCGGGTAATTGATGTCCAATAAAATTAGTAGCATGATCGGAAAGGGCATTGTTTTGCTTGGCTTTGTTGGCATGCAATGCATGTAGGTATGAGTGAGACTATGGGTTCAATGCACTATGGGTGCCTTGCTAGGTAGGAGGAAATTCCTTTCAGGAATAAAAATGATGATATAATAGAAAAAGATGGATGATGGAGAAACTTATTAGCTAACAACAAGTAGTAATGTCCCACTTCCACATCTTTGTCCTATATACACTCCCATATAAAGAAGTGGTTATGAAATAGTGCACATATGATTTCTTTCATGTAGTACTAAATGACTTGATTGATATGGGTTTTACGTATTTAAGAAGACCGTAAATTTGGAAAAGCAATATCCAGAGTTGGTTGAACAAGCAAAACTGATATTGAAGAAGTGCAGAGGGCTTCCCCTTGCACTAGTCACCATAGGTGGCTTCTTGGCAAGCCAACCAAAAACTGCTTTTGAGTGGAGACAACTGAATGAGCATATCAGTGCTGAATTGGAGATGAATCCAGAACTTGAGATCATAAAAGCAGTCCTTATGAAAAGCTATGATGGTTTACCCTATCATCTCAAGGCTTGTTTCTTATATCTGGCCATCTTTCCTGAAGACTACAAGATTGCACGGCGACGCTTAGTGCGTCAGTGGATTGCAGAGGGTTACTCAAGTGGGGTGCGTGGCAAGTCTGTGGAGGAAGTGTTGGACGTTTACTTCATGGAACTCATAAGCAGGAGCATGATCCTGCCACTTCAACAGTCAATTTATAGTAGGAAAGGAGTTGACTCTTGCCATGTCCATGATCTCATTCGTGAAATTGCCATCTCAAAATCTATGGAGGAAAATCTTGTTTTCACATTGGAGGAAGGGTGCAGCTTAAATAACCAAGGTACAGTGCGTCATCTTGCTATAAGCAGCAATTGGAAGGGGGATCAATGTGAGTTTGAGAATATAGTAGACTTGTCCTGTGTACGATCATTAACAGTGTTTGGAAATTGGAGGCCATTTTATATTTCTGATAAAATGAGGCTGCTACGAGTACTGGATTTGGAAGGCAACTTGGATCTAGTTGATCATCATCTAGAGCACATTGGGAAGCTTGTACATCTTAGATATCTTTCTTTAAGGGGACATACTGATGTATTTCACCTGCCAAATTCGCTGGGGAACCTGAGACAACTCCAGACATTAGATATTTCAGGCACGAGGATAACAAAGCTACCAAGGACCATCATCAAGCTTGTGAAGATGCAACACATTCTTGCTAGCGGCATAGGAGAGAGCAATAGCTATATGTTTGATGAAGCAGATGAGCAGTCACTAATGAGTTTGCCTTCATATTCAGCATTGTGTTGTAGGGCATGTTGTACACCTAGATTTCTTGCATTTGAAGCACAATTAGGACTTGACTATGGTGCACAATTTAACAGGCGTGATGTATGCACTGCGTTTTGCTGCAACATATTACCTTATTATGCGGCAGGAGGACGAAATCCAGGTGGTGTTGAAGTGCCAAGAGGGATTTGGAAACTGAAGGCCATGCACACACTGCGTACCGTTGATGTCTCAGTGGGGAAGACTGTTCTACAAGATATAAAAAAGCTCACCCGGTTGCGCAAGTTAGGATTGACAGGCATCAGCATGAGGAACAGTCAAGAATTGTGTTCAGCAATTGCTCGTCTCAGCAGCCTGGAGTCACTGTCACTCCAATCAGACGGAGGGACAGGTTTATCAGGCTGCTTGGATGGCCTGTCCTCACCTTCAGAAAACCTGCAGAGCCTCAAGTTGATAGGCAAGCTGGTTAAATTGCCGCAGTGGATTCAGGGCCTCAAAAATCTCGTGAAGCTGAAGCTATTGAGGTTGAGGATATCGGAGCATGATGCCGCCATACAAGTCCTTGGGAATCTACCAAACCTGGACACCCTATGTCTATTGCGTGACTCGTTCGTTGGTGAAGATGTCCGTTTCAGTTTCTGTCGGGGGGCATTCCCGAGCCTGAAGGTGCTGCAGCTGGATTGGATAGACATCAAGTTGGTGGAATCTGAAGAAGGAGCAGCCCCTAAGCTCGAGCTGCTGCAGTATTACGATTGCAGTTATCCCAATGTTTCAAGCTTGAAGGAGTATTTGATGTTTATGCACGGCTCACAGTGAGGCCAAGCTTGAAGGAACATTTGCGAGGCCAGCTCACAGTGAATAAAAACGGGCCTGTTTTGAAGAGGTGGAACGGGAAGTAGCTGTATTCAGCTCGACTCCCCTTCTGTGTATTTTAATAATAACTCAGGTAGTACGTTCGTCCCTCTCCCTTGTACTAGTAAATATTCCCTTTTGAGTTGATGAATCAAGACCGCCTACAAAGGCTCGTTTTCTATCACCAACTGCATTTGTGAGCTGCTGCTCCCTTTGTGTAGGCACTGTGATATGATAGCAAATGGCATTTATCGCGACTCTCTGATTTTTAGTGATTGTTTGTGCAAGCACAGTTTAGTCGAGACTAAAATTTTCATGTGACGTTGGATTAAACAGCGCAATTGCTATGGAACTGCCTCCAGTCACTGCTATATTGATCAACTACACCTGGGCTAAGTTACACTACTTACTACTCCCTCCGTTCCTAAATAATTGTCTTTCTAGAGATTTCAACAAGTGACTACATACGGAGCAAAATGAATGAATCTACACTCTAAAACATGTCTACATACATACATATGTTGTAGATCATTTGGGATTTGGGAGCAACTAGTGAGAATCATGTGCCCACTCTGCTTTCAGGCTGGCGTGCTCAGCATTTCCGGCATCGCAGGTTCTCGAATGGAAAGGCTTGAGCAGCATTGAGAGACGAGATGCAGCGGAAGGGTCTCAAAAGTTGAGATACTTACAATTGAGAACTGCCCTGTCGGGACTATGTTTGGACAGAGTACATTTAGGAAGTACTGTACTTCACAGGTTATTATTTTTCCGTTCCAGATTACATAATGGAGCAGGTTATGCCATGGCTGTGACATCGGACCGAGTTGTATCAAATTTGTGTGACTCAGATAGATCGTTCATGTCTTTAGCTGACCTTTATATATCTCATTCAGAATGCTTGAGAGCGAATCTTTAGATAACATGTCCCCTGTTTCCCCATCCGATACTTGCCTGGACGGGATATCTTATCGAGGCATCTGCCAGAAATAACTCCTACAGTGCTGGCCCCTGCAGGTACCGAAAGGTGAACTTGAAGACCAGATGGGATCATCAATCGACGCCCACATCTTCACACCGGGGCCAACAAAGAGAAAACTCTATTTTTGCCACTCTAGCTTTTGCCAACTTTGCTTACAATTTGTTATACCGTTTTTGCCACTGTCAGCTTTTGACAATTATCACAATTGCCATTCCATTATTTGACAATTATCCTCGCCCAATTGCCTAGTCGTACTGGCTTTTGACAATTATCTACAATTATCACAATTGCCATTCCCCATTCCACTGTCAGCTTGACAACGAGGGGATTGTCAATTATCACAACACGCGCTACGGGAGCATGGGGCAGGCCTCGCCAAATCCCCTCGCCTGGACGCCCGCACCCATTCCTCCCTCCTCGATCTCTCTCCTTGGTTAGCCGCCACAACAGGAAGCCACACACCACTACTACGGAAAACCCTAGCAGTAGCGCGGGTATTTTGCCTATCAGTAGCGCGGGACGACGCGCTATAGATAAGGCGCCACAGCTAACGTATAGCAGTAGCGTGTGTCATCCCACGCTGCTGCTATAAATGGCTAACAGTAGCGAGCTTTATTGCAGAGTGCTGATGCTAATATCTGCAGCGCTTTTTAGCTGGAAGCACTACTGGTAAGGGAGCGCTACTGCTAACTTTATTCCCCTCGCTACTGCTAGTTTTATTAGTTTCAGTTTTTTTTCTGCATATTTGTTTTGTATTTCAATAGGCTTTATACAATAATCTTTAGCATATCATACACAAACAAATGTAATCATAGCATATACATACAAATATAGTCTCATCAAATCATGTCATCATCATAATCATCATCCGTCATCATCTCGAAAATAGCGATACAAGTCTCGATTACTTGCAACTACATCGTCATCCATCTAAACAATGATATACGCGAGAAGAGTTATCATTATGAGTGAGAGCGGAACTATGCAGTACATGAGTTTGTATCCCTCTCTCGCATTAGCGTGAACCTAAACTACTGACTCTCGCTCGGAAACCGGAAACCGGAACACCTAGGCCTGACACTCCGGCCATTCGTCGTATACTCCTGGCGTAGCACTTCTTCGCCATCCATGCCTTCCTCCTATTTTTCCTTTTTTCGTTTATTTTTCTTTACATTTTATTTTTTTTCCTTTTTCCTTTTTCTATTTCTTTTATTTTCATTTACTTTTCGATTTGTTTTTCATTTTATTTTCTTTTTGTTAGCAGTAGCGCCTTACACCTAAATGTGCTGCTATAACAATATTAGCGGTAGCGCGGTTTTTGAAAGATCACTACTACTATGTGTACCCTATCGGCTTAGTGGTTGGAATTTTATTAGTAGCGCTTTTGCAACGAGACGCGCTACTGCTATATATGTATCTGCAGCGCGCTTATTTTGCACACGCTACTGCTATCTAGCAGTAGCGAGCTTTTTTAACAAGCGCTACTGCTAAAGTTCTGTCTATAAGGTTTTTCCTAGTAGTGAACCGTAGCCCCCTTTCGTATGATCCCACGGTCGCTGCGCCCCTCCCGCATCCATCCTCCTCCATCCTTCCTTCCTCTTCTGCCGCCGCTACGACTCCTCCATACTCTATCTCTATCCGTTCAGGCGGCCATCTTCGTTCCGCCCCGAGCATCTCATCCTCCCTCTCTCGCTTCTCTACTCTGCAGTGAAAGGCGACGGGACCGGCATTCTGGGCGGCGACTACGGTTGGACTCCAGGAGCTGGCCAAGGAAGCGGGCGACAATGCAAGGTACAGAAGAGGCCACCTGTGTGATTTGCTTTCTGCTGGCTGATCTAATTTGGGGCTGATTTTCCCCTAGATTCCTTGCTTTTACAGTCCCTTTTTGATTTGCCGTTCATGGCGCCATTGGCTTCCATGGAGCAGAGGAAAGTATGCGCGCCTTCGGCTGGAAAGGGCTCGGTGGTAAGTTTGGCTCGTTCTCATATCTCAGAGTCATGTATTTTGTATGCATCTATCCTGCTGGGATTAGTTGTAGATTTCCTTGCTGAACCCTACAGGGAGCAACGCATCCCCAGGTTGCTTCTGAGAGGATAAGGCATGGAAAGAGGTGAACCGGCATGTTCTTCATTGATTCCTAAATAAATATCTAATCTGTAATATTTTGTTATATATGTGCTCAGTTACAATTACAACATGGGGCTTAAAGTGTCTATTACTATGGAACACCAATATTTTGTTATATCTGTGCATCCTCTATATACCTAAGAGTTTGATCCCCACTACCTGATTTATGTAAACACGCAGGCTATCCACATCATCAGTTGCCATGTCAGCAGTTTTCTACCCATTCGATCTCATGTGTTCTGCGGTGAGACATGCAGTCTTCCACTTAAGGTATTAATCTGCTGTGGTTAGACATGCAGCCTTCCATCAAATCCCACTTATCCTGCACGAGTGGAAACAAACAGATGTAGGCATTAAAACAAGAAGGCATTTGAGTGGTCACCGGCTAGCCCCCCTTTTACGAGTGAATTACAAAAAACCACCATATTTAAAGTTCCCATCCGGAATTGCCACCACATTTCTTGCGCGCCCCAAAAATCCACCTCTTTCCTTGCTAATTTTCTCAATAAACACTGATGACTGGTTTGAAGTGATTAATCTGATTTCTGACAGCCCGGGCCCGCTGTAAGCGCTGACGTGGCACACAATTGTCAACATTTTTTTGTTGACCTGTTATAAGTTGGACAAAGGGCCCACATGTCAGCCACCCTTACCTCTCATGCGACTGGGTCGTCGCCGGTGAGCCCGCGTCAACACTCCCGCGTTGCCAGGGCCCCCTGCTCACTCCTCCGATTGGGGCGTCATCGGCCAGTCCGCCGCTGGCAGCTTCGCCTCCCTCTCCTCCTCTCCTTCTCTCTCCCCAGCACCTCCTCCTCAGGTTCTCCTGCATCGGCCGCCGTCTGCATCAACACCGCCTCCCGACGAGCAGAGCCCGCTGTGGCCCTCCACCATTCTCCCGCTCCTCTCATCCTCCTCATTCTACCCACCTCCTGCGCCCGCTCTCGCACGGGCCGCCATGTCTATAGCTCGGCAGAAGCACGCGCCGCCGTGACACACGGCCCTGCCATGGCCGTCTCCAGCCACTGCGCCATGAAGACGATGTGTCAGCCTTCCAACCAAGGATGACTGCGTCACTGGCTGCCTTGCCTCTTGCTGCTGTCGGCGCGACCCTGCCTGGCGTCGGGCGGCGGCCTCACTCGCGGCTGCTTGGAACGACCTGCACGAAGGCGGCGGCCGTGCAGCTTCAGAACGGTGTGGGAGGCGGCACGATACGACCTACATGGATGCATCGGCCACGCGGCTCGGGGACGGCGCCCACCTTGGTACGGCGGTAGTTGGCGGGCCGTGCAGCGGCGCGAGCTTGAGGGCGGCGACAACGTTGGATGCACCCAAGCTGTTTGATGGAATGCCTCAAAAGAGAAGAAGAAGATTTGGGAGAGATAAGGGTGCTGACAGGTGGGCCCTCCGTCCCAATTAACAGGTCAACAAACGATGTTGACAATTCTGTGCCACGTCAGTGCTTACAGCGGGCCCGGGCTGTCAGAAATCAGATTAATCACTTTAAAACGATCATCAGTGTTTATTGAGAAAATTATCAAGAAAAGAGGTGGATTTTTGGGGCGTGCAAGAAATGTGGTGGCAATTCTGGATGAGAACTTCAAATGTGGTGGTTTTTTGCAATTCACTCGCCCTTTTACCATCCGCACGTCACTTCCGTTTCTAAACGCATCACTCTTTTGACCTTCCAGTTCTGCCATGTCCACTTACTCACGCCGCCCCCTTTACTTGGTCTTGGTCATGGATCACAATAGCGCATCAAACATAGCGTGCCAGTGGTGCGTCCTCCGGCCGGGTCTTGCGGGTCATCCAAGTTGAATTTCCCACCATCTCCGCTACCTGCCTGGCGCAGTCCCAAGCCAACATGCTAGCCACCATCCTCATGATCGCGCTGTTGGATATGCGGTAAGCTCCCTGCTCAAGTGCTCATGCCCAAGTCCTCATCCCGCGCAGCAGCCATGGTTACCATGCACATGATGCTCGCAAGTTCTGCAGCACTAACGAGGACGCAGTTGGTCGATGGTGAGCGACCGAGTAGGTTCTGACATGCAGAGGCGTTTCATGAAGTGCCAGTTCGAGTCCTAGGACGAAAAGGTGAATGAAGCCGACTCACAAGTCATATGGGAGGTGGCGCGTGATGACCGTTAGTGGCTGCTCAAGATGCTGCCCTCGAACTTGAGTACGTCATGTGCGACGTCGGCACAGCTGACGACGAAGCAGTGGGTGGACGAGTCGAGGAGGAGGTAGACGAGGGGCTGACGCATCACCTTCCACTTTGGCTCTTCAAGTTAAGAGCTGAAGTTCTGAACCTTCTCTTGCATAGAACATCTGCATATTGTCCAGACTACAGTATCTTTCACAGGCGACTCAATGAACGCATGAGGTATCATTGTGACTCCACTGTTTTCTCTATCATATTGGTTCCTGATTTGTTAGCATACCACATTTCGATGTTGGAAGTGATGAGGACATACAAAACTTGGTGTCCTTTTGCAGTGCATTTGTACAATCTCGCAATATCAACTAGATTAGTGCTTTGGATGTAAAAGAAACTAGATTAGTGATTCCTTGGACCAATCAGTTTGTTGCACCATACATGGTTGACAGAATGCCCAAGGAGACAAACTTGCTATCCAGAATCGGTCTACCTTAACCATAAGCAGGTAACACTCGGAAACAACAAAACACGCACGGCCTTTTCATTTTCATGCCTTCTTCTAATTGAATTGTGTATTGTATGCTCCATCCGTGGAGCAATGAAATAACTCTTCAGAGATTGGTAAAGAGTGCAGAAACGGGGCTTGGTGCATGATTAATCGGAAAAACAACTATCTGGCTTTTCTAATTGCATTATCTGTCTCCACTGGAATGCTTTTTGTGCTACAGCTTCTGAAGACTCAAGTCTGAACCACTCCAGGTCATCGAAAACTTCTTCTGATATATTAACTCTGTTATGGACCCTCTATATTTCCCATATGTATGGCAGGAAACCGTTGACGATCATTTTCTTCTCCACTGTTTTCAGAAAATTCATGATAAAGCTATTGGATCTTTTCTTTCGTATCAAGCATTCCACACTTCAAGCTTCAAGAAAAAATGGCTACTACCATCAGAACTATATGTACCCAGCCATATTCATACATATTTTGTGACAATATGAATCTTAGTTTCTTCCTTTCTCATATGAGCATAAAAGTACCGCTGCAATGCGTGGGGTATCTTCTAGTTTTAGTTACGACTAAGTGCCACACCAATCCATCGCCATCCTGATCCCACATCTAATCTGCAGTATCGTCATCCACCTCGGCACCAGCAGCAGCAGTAGCAGGAGCCAAAGAAGCATCAACAGTAGGTACATCAGCACCAGAAGTTTGGCCATCCTCAAGAGGAACACGCTTCGCTCGTCCAAAATTATTTGGAAGGGGGCGTTGTTGTTGTCTTTGCAGAGGTGTGATAGGTGCAGCCGGTGGTGGTTGGGGAAGACGCTTGAGCAATTCATTAAACTTGTTATTCAGCTTTGTCTCGAACGACTTCTCCATGGCATCTATCTTCTCCATAGCCTCTTCAAAACTGTTTAGCACATCTCCCACCTGGCCACTCATCATTTGCTGAAATTTATCATGCTACTCCTTGTTCATCATGTTCTCCCAGTCAATCTCGTCGGTTTGTGGTCCTGCCATGGTTAGCAGCAATAGAAACACATAAGAATATGATCCTACAGACTACTAGAAAGTTGCGGGGTGTCACAAATCCATCAAGTGAATCTCAAATTCTTACCAGTTCTTACCCAGCAGCAGGTGGTGATCTGCAACCGTTGTAGTCAAAATTCTCAAAGCTTGGACAGAGCGATTACCAGGTGGTGTCATACGCACGGCGTAGATGTATGTTGAGCTGGGAAGACTTATATCTATGGACTTTGTTTTAGGTTTACTTCGAACAAAGAAGGGGAGGGATAGCATATTTGTTGTCGTGGATAGATTCTCGAAAACGGCACACTTTATACCATGTCATAAAAGCGATGATGCTGTTAATGTTGCTGATTTGTTTTTTCATGAAATTGTTCTCTTGCATGGTGTGCCAAATACTATTGTTTCAGATCGTGATACTAAATTCTTAGCCACTTTTGGAGATGTTTATGGGGTAAGTTGGGGACTAAACTGCTTTTTAGTACTATTTATCACCCCCAAACTGATGGACAAATTGAAGTAGTCAATAAAACATTGTGTACTATGCTTAGGGCTGTTTTGAAGAATAATAAGAAAATATGGAAGGAATGCTTACCTCATATTGAATTTTCTTATAATCGTTCATTGCATTCTACTACTAAGATGTGCCCTTTTGAAATTGTGTATGGTTTCCTACCTTGTGCACCTATTGATTTGTTGCCTCTTCCATCTTTGGAGAAGGTTAATTTTGATGCTAAACAACGTGTTGAATTGATTTTAAAAATGCATGAGTTAACTAAGGAAAACATTGAGCGTATGAATGCTAAATATAAACTTGCTGGAGATAAGGGTAGAGAACATGTTGTGTTTGCACCTGGAGATCTTGTTTGGTTACATTTGCGTAAGAATAGATTTCCTGATTTTTGCAAATCAAAGCTAATGCCATGTGCTGCTGGACCTTTTAAGATGTTAGAGAAAATAAATGATAGTACATATAAACTTGAGCTGCCTGCAGATTTTAGGGTTAGTCCCACTTTTAACATTGTAGATTTGAAGCCTTATTTGGGAGAGGAAGATGAACTTCCGTCGAGGATGACTTCATTGAAAGAAGGGGAGGATGATGAGGACATCAATACCATTGTTGCACCCACAGCCCCTGCTGCTATATGTTGGGGAACGTTGCAGAAAATTAAATTTTTTCCTACGGTTTCACCAAGATCCATCTATGAGTTCATCTAAGCAACGAGTCAAGGGGTGAGTTTGCATCTACATACCACTTGTAGATCGAGTGCGGAAGCGTTCACGGGGATGGTGATGAGGGAGTCGTACTCGCCGTGATTCGGATCACCGACGACCAAGTGTTGAACGGACAGCACCTCCGTGTTCAACACACGTACGGGACGATCGATGTCTCCTCCGTCTTGATCCAGCAAGGAGGAAGGAGAGGTTGAGGAAGGCAGCTCCAATGGCAGCACGACGGCGTGGTGTAGTTGGTGCAGAAGTTCTCCGACAGGGCTTCGCCAAGCACGTACGGAGCAGGAGAGGTGTTGGGGAGGGGAGGGGCTGCGCCTTGGATTGTGTGTTGCAGCCCTCCCCTCACCCCTCTATATATATGGGGAAGAGGGCAAGAGGGGCCGGCCTTCTAGAGGGAAACCCTAGAGGGGGCGGCGGCCAAGGGAGAGGGGAAAGAGGGGTGGCTTGCCCCCCCAAGCTAGGGGGGCGCCCCCTTTAGGGTTTCCCCTCCCAAAACCCTAGCCACATGGGCCTAGGTGGGAAGGCGCGCCCAGCCCACTAGGGGCTGGCTCCCTCTCCCACGCAGCCCAAGTGGCCCCCCGGGAGGGGTGGCCCCTCCCGATGGACCTCCGGAACCCTTCCGGTGGCCCTGGTACAATACCGGTATGCCCCCGAAACTTTCCGGTGCCCGTTTAACAACTTTCCATATATAAATCTTTACCTCCGGACTATTCCGGAACTCCTCGTGACGTCCGGGATCTCATCCGGGACTCCGAACAACATTCGGTAATCACATACAAGTCTTCCTAATAACCCTAGCGTCACCGAACCTTAAGTGTGTAGACCCTACGGGTTCGGGAGACATGCAGACATGACCGAGAAGCTCTCAGGTCAATAACCAACAGCGGGATCTGGATACCCATGTTGGCTCCCACATGCTCCTCGATGTTGTCATCGGATGAACCACGATGTCAAGGGTTCAAGCAACCCTGTATTCTATTCCCTTTGTCAGACGGTATGTTACTTGCCCGAGACTCGATCGTCGGTATCCCAATACCTCGTTCAGTCTCGTTACCGGCAAGTCACTTTACTCGTACCGTAATGCATGATCCCGTGACCAGACACTTGGTCACTTTGAGCTCATTATGATGATGCACTACCGAGTGGGCCCAGTGATACCTCTCCGTAACATGGAATGACAAATCCCAGTCTCGATCCGTGTCAACCCAACAGACACTTTCGGAGATACCTGTAGTGCACCTTTATAGTCACCCAGTTACATTGTGACGTTTGGTACACCCAAAGCACTCCTACGGTATCCGGGAGTTACACGATCTCATGGTCTAAGGAAGAGATACTTGACATTGGAAAAGCTCTAGCAAAACGAACTACACGATCTTGTGCCATGCTTAGGATTGGGTCTTGTCCATCACGTCATTCTCCTAATGACGTGATCCCGTTGTCAATGACATCTGATGTCCATAGTCAGGAAACCATGACTATCTGTTGACCAATGAGCTAGTCAACTAGAGGCTTACTAGGGACGTATTGTAGTCTATGTATTCACACATGTATTATGATTTCCGAATAATACAATTATAGCATGAATAAAAGACAATTATCATGAACAAGGAAATATAATAATAATGCTTTTATTATTGCCTCTATGGCATATTTCCAACAGTCTCCCACTTGCACTAGAGTCAATAATCTAGTTACATTGTGATGAATCGAACACCCATAGAGTTCTGGTGTTGATCATGTTTTGCTCGCGAGAGAGGTTTAGTCAACGGATCTGCGACATTCAGATCCGTGTGCACTTTACAAATTTCTATGTCTCCATCTTAAACATTTTCACGGATGGAGTTGAAGCGACGCTTGATGTGCCTGGTCTTCTTGTGAAACCTGGGCTCCTTGGCAAGTGCAATAGCCCCAGTGTTGTCACAGAAGAGTTTGATCGGCCCCGACGCATTGGGTATGACTCCTAGGTCGGTGATGAACTCCTTCACCCAAATTGCTTCATGCGCTGCCTCCGAGGCTGCCATGTACTCCGCTTCACATGAAGATCCCGCCACGACGCTCTGCTTGCAGCTGCACCAGCTTACTGCTCCACCATTCCACATATACACGTATCCGGTTTGTGACTTAGAGTCATCCAGATCTGTGTCGAAGCTAGCGTCGACGTAACCCTTTACGACGAGCTCTTCATCACCTCCATAAACGAGAAACATGTCCTTTGTCCTTTTCAGGTACTTCAGGATATTCTTGACCGCTGTCTAGTGTTCCTTGCCGGGATTACTTTGGTATCTTCCTACCAAACTTACGGCAAGGTTTACATCAGGTCTGGTAGACAGCATGGCATACATAATAGATCCTATGGCTGAGGCATAGGGGATGACACTCATCTCTTCTTTATCTTTTGCTGTGGTCGGGCATTGAGCTGAGCTCAATTTCACACCTTGCAGTATAGGCAAGAACCCTTTCTTGGACTGATCCATTTTGAACTTCTTCAAAATCTTATCAAGGTATGTGCTTTGTGAAAGACCTATGAGGCGTCTCGGTCTATCTCGATAGATCTTGATGCCTAATATATAAGCAGCTTCTCCAAGATCCTTCATTGAAAAACTTTTATTCAAGTAGGCCTTAATGCTGTCCAAGAGTTCTATATCATTTCCCATCAAAAGTAAGTCATCTACATATAATATGAGAAATGCTACAGAGCTCCCACTCACTTTCTTGTAAACGCAGGCTTCTCCATAAGTCTGCATAAACCCAAACGCTTTGATCATCTCATCAAATCGAATGTTCCAACTCCGAGATGCTTGCACCAGCCCATAAATGGAACGCTGGAGCTTGCATACTTTGTCAGCATTCTTAGGATCGACAAAACCTTCCGGCTGCATCATATACAGCTCTTCCTTAAGATAACCGTTAAGGAACGCTGTTTTGACGTCCATCTGCCATATCTCATAATCATAGTATGCGGCAATTGCTAACATGATTCGGACGGACTTAAGCTTCGCTACGGGAGAGTAAGTCTCATCGTAGTCAATCCCTTGAACTTGTCGATAACCCTTAGCGACAAGTCGAGCTTTATAGATGGTAACATTACCATCTGCGTCTGTCTTCTTCTTAAAGATCCATTTGTTTTCTATCGCTCGCCGATCATCGGGCAAGTCTGTCAAAGTCCATACTTTGTTTTCATACATGGATCCTATCTCGGATTTCATGGCTTCAAGCCATTTGTTGGAATCCGGGCCCGCCATCGCTTCTTCATAGTTCGAAGGTTCACCGTTGTCTAACAACATGATTTCCAGGACAGGGTTGCCGTACCACTCTAGTGCGGAACGTGTCCTAGTGGACCTACGAAGTTCAGTAGCAACTTGATCTGAAGTACCTTGATCATCATCATTAATTTCCTCTCCAGTCGGTGTAGGCACCACAGGAACATTTTCCTGAGCTGTACTACTTTCCGGTTCAAGAGGCAGTACTTCATCGAGTTCTACTTTCCTCCCACTTACTCCTTTCGAGAGAAACTCTTTTTCCAGAAAGGATCCGTTCTTGGCAACAAAGATCTTGCCTTCGGATCTAAGGTAGAAGGTATACCCAATAGTTTCCTTAGGGTATCCTATGAAGACGCATTTTTCCGACTTGGGTTCGAGCTTTTCAGGTTGAAGTTTCTTGACATAAGCATCGCATCCCCAAACTTTTAGAAACGACAGCTTAGGTTTCTTCCCAAACCATAATTCATACGGTGTCGTCTCAACGGATTTAGACGGTGCCCTATTTAAAGTGAATGTAGCTGTCTCTAGAGCGTATCCCCAAAATGATAGCGGTAAATCGGTAAGAGACATCATAGATCGCACCATATCCAATAGAGTGCGATTACGACGTTCGGACAAACCGTTACGCTGAGGTGTTCCAGGCGGCGTGAGTTGTGAAACGATTCCACATTTTCTTAAGTGTGTACCAAATTCGTGACTTAAATATTCTCCTCCACGATCTGATCGTAAGAACTTTATTTTTCGGTCATGTTGATTCTCCACCTCATTCTGAAATTCCTTGAACTTTTCAAAGGTCTCAGACTTGTGTTTCATCAAGTAGACATACCCATATCTACTCAAGTCATCTGTGACAGTGAGAACATAACGATATCCTCCGCAAGCTTCAACACTCATTGGACCGCACACATCAGTATGTATGATTTCCAACAAGTCGGTTGCTCGCTCCATTGTTCCGGAGAACGGAGTCTTGGTCATCTTGCCCATGAGGCATGGTTCGCATGTGTCAAATGATTCATAATCCAGAGACTCCAAAAGTCCATCAGCATGGAGCTTCTTCATGCGCTTGACACCAATGTGACCAAGGCGGCAGTGCCACAAGTATGTGGGACTATCGTTATCAACTTTACATATTTTGGTATTCACACTATGAATATGTGTAACATTACGTTCGAGATTCATTAAGAATAAACCATTGACTATCGGAGCATGACCATAAAACATTTCTCTCATATAAATAGAACAACCATTATTCTCGGATTTAAATGAGTAGCCATCTCGTATTAAACGAGATCCTGATACAATGTTCATGCTCAAACTTGGCACCAAATAACAATTATTAAGGTTTATAACTAATCTCGTAGGTAAATGTAGAGGTAGCGTGCCGACGGCGATCACATCGACTTTGGAACCATTCCCGACGCGCATCGTCACCTCGTCCTTCGCCAGTCTCCGTTTATTCCGCAGCTCCTGCTGTGAGTTACAAATATGAGCAACGGCACCGGTATCAAATACCCAGGAGTTACTACGAGTACCGGTAAGGTACACATCAATTACATGTATATCAAATATACTTTTAGTGTTGCCGGCCTTCTTGTCCGCTAAGTATTTGGGGCAGTTCCGCTTCCAGTGGCCCTTCCCTTTGCAATAAAAGCACTCTGTCTCAGTCTTGGGTCCATTCTTTGACTTCTTCCCGGCAACTGGCTTACCGGGCGCGGCAACATCCTTCCCGTCCTTCTTGAAGTTCTTCTTACCCTTGCCCTTCTTGAACTTAGTGGTTTTATTGACCATCAACACTTGATGTTCTTTCTTGATTTCAACCTCTGCTGACTTCAGCATTGAGAATACTTCGGGATTGGTCTTCTCCATCCCCTGCATATTGTAGTTCATCACAAAGCTCTTGTAGCTTGGTGGGAGCGACTGAAGGATTCTGTCAATGACCGCCTCGTCCGGGAGGTTTATGTCCAGCTGGGGCAGGCGGTTGTGCAACCCAGACATTTTGAGTATGTGCTCACTGACAGAACTGTTTTCCTCCATCTTACAACTATAGAACTTGTCGGAGACTTCATATCTCTCGACCCGGGCATGAGCTTGGAAAACCAGTTTCAGCTCCTCGAACATCTCATATGCTCCGTGTTGCTCAAAACGCTTTTGGAGCCCCGGTTCTAAGCTGTAAAGCATGCCGCACTGAATGAGGGAGTAATCATCAGCACGAGACTGCCAAGCGTTCATAACGTCTTGGTTCTCTCGGATGGGTGCTTCACCTAGCGGTGCTTCTAGGACATATTGTTTCTTGGCAGCTATGAGGATGATCCTCAGGTTCCGGACCCAGTCCGAATAGTTGCTGCCATCATCTTTCAGCTTGGTTTTCTCTAGGAACGCGTTGAAGTTCATGGTGACATGAGTGTTGGCCATTTGATCTACAAGACATATTGCAAAGATTTTAGACTATTGTTCATGATAATCAAGTTCATCTAATCAAATTATTTAATAAACTCCCACTTAGATTAGACATCCCTCTAGTCATCTAAGTGTTACACGATCCGAGTCAACTAGGCCATGTCCGATCATCACGTGAGACGGACTAGTCATCGTCGGTGAACATTCTCATGTTGATCGTATCTTCCATACGACTCGTGTTCGACCTTTCGGTCTCCGTGTTCCGAGGCCATGTCTGTACATGCTAGGCTCGTCAAGTTAACCCTAAGTGTTTCGCGTGTGTAAATCTGTCTTACACCCGTTGTATGTGAACGTAAGAATCCATCACACCCGATCATCACGTGGTGCTTAGAAGCGACGAACTTTAGCAACGGTGCACAGTTAGGGGAGAACACTTCTTGAAATTGTTGTAAGGGATCATCTTATTTACTACCGTCGTTCTAAGTAAACAAGATGCAAAAACATAATAAACATCACATGCAATTATGTAGTAGTGACATGATATGGCCAATATCATATAGCTCCTTTGATCTCCATCTTTGGGGCTCCATGATCATCCTGTCACCGGCATGACACCATGATCTCCATCATCATGATCTCCATCATCATGATCTCCATCATCGTGTCTTCATGAAGTTGTCACGCCAACGACTACTTCTACTTCTATGGCTAACGCGTTTAGCAATAAAGTAAAGTAATTTACATGGCGTTCTTCAATGACACGCAGGTCATACAAAAAATAAAGACAACTCCTATGGCTCCTGCCGGTTGTCATACTCATCGACATGCAAGTCATGATTCCTATTACAAGAACATGATCTCATACATCACATATATCATTCATCATTCATCACAACTTTGGCCATATCACATCACATGACAATTGCTGCAAAAACAAGTTAGACATCCTCTAATTGTTGTTGCATCTTTTACGTGGCTGCAATTGGGTTCTAGCAAGAAAGTTTTCTTACCTACGAATAACCACAACGTGATTTTGTCAACTTCTATTTACTCTTCATAAGGACCCTTTTCATCGAATCCGCTCCAACTAAAGTGGGAGAGACAGACACCCGCCAGCCACCTTATGCAACTAGTGCATGTCTGTCGGTGGAACTGGTCTCACGTAAGCGTACGTGTAAGGTTGGTCCGGGCCGCTTCATCCCACAATACCGCATAAGCAAGATAAGACTAGTAGCGGCAAGCAAGTTGACAAGATCCACGCCCACAACAAAATTGTGTTCTACTCGTGCAAAGAGAACTACGCATAGACCTAGCTCATGATGCCACTGATGGGGAACGTTGCAGAAAATTAAAAATTTTCCTACGGTTTCACGAAGATCCATCTATGAGTTCATCTAAGCAACGAGTCAAGGGGTGAGTTTGCATCTACATACCACTTGTAGATCGAGTGCGGAAGCGTTCACGGGGATGGTGATGAGGGAGTCGTACTCGCCGTGATTCGGATCACCGACGACCAAGTGTTGAACGCACAGCACCTCTGCGTTCAACACACGTACGGGACGATCGACGTCTCCTCCGTCTTGATCCAGCAAGGAGGAAGGAGAGGTTGAGGAAGGCAGCTCCAATGGCAGCACGACGGCGTGGTGCAGTTGGTGCAGAAGTTCTCCGACAGGGCTTCGCCAAGCACGTACGGAGGAGGAGAGGTGTTGGGGAGGGGAGGGGCTGCGCCTTGGATTGTGTGTTGCAGCCCTCCCCTCACCCCTCTATATATAGGGGGAAGAGGGCAAGAGGGGCCGGCCCTCTAGAGGGAAACCCTAGAGGGGGCGGAGGCCAAGGGAGAGGGGAAAGAGGGGTGGCTTGCCCCCCAAGCTAGGGGGGCGCCCCCTTTAGGGTTTCCCCTCCCAAAACCCTAGCCGCATGGGCCTAGGTGGGGAGGCGCTCCCAGCCCACTAGGGGCTAGCTCCCTCTCCCACGCAGCCCAAGTGGCCCCCCGGGAGGGGTGGCCCCTCCTGGTGGACCTCCGGAACCCTTCCGGTGGCCCCGGTACAATACCGGTATGCCCCCGAAACTTTCCGGTGCCCGTTTAACAACTTTCCATATATAAATCTTTACCTCCGGACTATTCCGGAACTCCTCGTGACGTCCGGGATCTCATCCGGGACTCCAAACAACATTTGGTAATCACATACAAGTCTTCCTAATAAACCTAGCGTCACCGAACCTTAAGTGTGTAGACCTTACGGGTTCGGGAGACATGCAGACATGACCGAGAAGCTCTCAGGTCAATAACCAACAGCGGGATCTGGATACCCATGTTGGCTCCCACATGCTCCTCGATGTTGTCATCGGATGAACCACGATGTCAAGGGTTCAAGCAACCCCGTATTCTATTCCCTTTGTCAGACGGTATGTTACTTGCCCGAGACTCGATCGTCGGTATCCCAATACCTCGTTCAGTCTCGTTACCGGCAAGTCACTTTACTCGTACCGTAATGCATGATCCCGTGACCAGACACTTGGTCACTTTGAGCTCATTATGATGATGCACTACCGAGTGGGCCCAGTGATACCTCTCCGTAACACGGAGTGACAAATCCCAGTCTCGATCCGTGTCAACCCAACAGACACTTTCAGAGATACCTGTAGTGCACCTTTATAGTCACCCAGTTACGTTGTGACGTTTGGTACACCCAAAGCACTCCTACGGTATCCGGGAGTTACACGATCTCATGGTCTGAGGAAGAGATACTTGACATTGGAAAAGCTCTTGCAAAACGAACTACACGATCTTGTGCCATGCTTAGGATTGGGTCTTGTCCATCACGTCATTCTCCTAATGACGTGATCCCGTTGTCAATGACATCTGATGTCCATAGTCAGGAAACCATGACTATCTATTGACCAACGAGCTAGTCAACTAGAGGCTTACTAGGGACGTATTGTAGTCTATGTATTCACACATGTATTACGATTTCCGGGTAATACAATTATAGCATGAATAAAAGACAATTATAATGAACAAGGAAATATAATAATAATGCTTTTATTATTGCCTCTAGGGCATATTTCCAACACTATACATACTGGACCAATTATTATAGCTCGCGCACGCTAATTAAATTACCAGGTACTTTCGTTTCTTGGTAATGATTCTAATATTCATGAGAATATGATGCTGCCTAAATTGGATACATTTGTTTTGCTTACAAATGAAGGGCCTAGCTTGGAGAAGGATGAACATTGGAGCAAGAACGAGCATGGAGATGATGGCATGCGCAAGGGGAACAAGAACGAAGTTACAAGTGATGATTTCAGGACGTTGAAGCCACCATAATGAGTGCATGAAGCCTTGGACGAAATATACAAGATCCTCTTATATTCGCAATATCCAGAATTGCAATCTCACTTTCTTGCTTGTTCTTCGTTTGCTTGCAGGGACCCTCGTGGTCAGGTTGATCGTGCTCCGGCGAGGCCAATAACCTCTCGGAGTTGGTTTAGCGATTGATAAGGCGCGACGTCCTCGCACGTTCGTAGTCGGATCGTCGAAGTTTACTCCACCCAAAATGATACTACCATCTCATCGAAAGATGTAACACCTTTGCCTCTATCAAGTGATATCAGATTTCCAGGTTGTTCGGTGAGATTTTCCAGTTTTTCATAGTTTAGATCGAGTATGTTCTTCATACCTACAGTCCATGAAAAAGCCACACAAAAATAATTAGGGTTAGTTCATCATATCTGAACCAGTCTGAGCCTTTGCATAGTCTTTTCAGTATTTTGCTTTGTTGAATTTGCGGTTGCATCGTCATGTCAAGTTGCTGGTCTTAGCGTCTAGTGTTTTAGAGTTTCGAGTTCTTGTCATAAGTTGTCACGCCGCCGCTGCACCATCATCATTGCCACTGCCATATATCACCACCAGATCATCATCATCGTCGCGGCCATATATCACCACCGCATCATCATCATCACCGCTACCATATACCACCACTGTACCAACATCATCCACTACAAGAAATATGTCAACTTGTGACCACCACTATTGGTCACTGAAAGGTCACAAATTTCCATTTACGACCTTTTTGTGACCAAAAACAGAAGGTCAAAAGCTGGCCGTCGTAAACTGACTATAGCGACCTTTCTTCTAGAATGGTCAAAGACGTTTACGACCAAAATATTCCTACTGTGGCGTTTTGGTCACTAGCAACCTCCCCCAGGCCACGTAGGCATCCAACGTGGCAAGCTGATGTGGCACAAGATTCAGCCCGGTACAATTCGATTTTCTACATGGGACTAGCCCAACAATTCGGCCTATTTGTGTTTTTTTTCTGTCTGTCAATTTTTGGTTGGGTTCATGGGCCAAGCCCAATATTGCGGCCTTTTTATTTTCTAGGCATTCGGCCTTTTTGCTTCCATTTCTTATTTGGGCCTTTTTACAATCCATTTTCAACCAGGTCCAGGTCATCCAATTAGGTCCCACATGTCAGTTTTCTTTTGTTTCTTTCCTATTTTAAAGGATCCACTAGTGAAATGGGACCAGGTGTGTTGTTTAGGTGCTACACGTCAATTCTCAATTTGTGCAACAACCAATACCTTGATTCAAACAGAGCCAATAACACATAAATTTTCAAACGGCAGCCAAATCATGGCAGGTACTTTACAATCACAGCGGTACAAATCAGGTATTGAAATATAAAATACAGCTAAATATTAACATGTCCTGCTCCAGGGAGCTAAAACACATTGTTGGGTGCAAGTTTTCTTTAGGATTCTTCTCCTACAGTTCCTTGTACAGCAACTTTTGACGAATTAAGGCCAAAATCTGCGAGTTATATATCAGAAAAGTTAGCAATATAATCAAGTGAAGCCATGCATACAACATTCTCCTAAAAATGAAAAATAGCTGCAGAATTTGAGATCTAATAAGAAACTATGCATATAGCATTCTCATAACAGCAAAACTAAGATATATTTGGGAAGGGAAAATGACAAATATCAACCCAGTGCAAGATAACAGAGCAACTATGTCAAAGTTATTCAGATTTCATGATGTGTGAGTCACATTATACATGCATCAAGCATCAGGCGACCAAGCAAACTGTTCTGGAATAGATACAAAACAAGCATGTATTGACCATCTTACTTGTAGCAAGTACATAAAGGTAATCACTTAACAAGCAGCGCGAACATGAACGAGTCACATAACTAAGTACAATCCAATATCCCAGCTGAGAGCGAACATGTATTTGACATTTCAAGGTAGCACTAGTATATTTTAACTTATCTTGCAACCATCAATATAGTTTTCTTATAAGAAAACATATGGTCTAATGCTTATGAGCTAATGACTGTAGCAAGAGTGCTCCCAGCACAATATCACAATTCTGCATTTCTAGCCAGCACAAGGGTTCAGCAAGGGTTCAGCAAGCCAATGCACAATATCACAATTCTGATAACAGTTTCAATTTTGAGTACACATAATTAAAATATGCAAATTGATTGAGCTATAATAGTTTTGATGTGTTTTTATAGTTATGTAGTTCTGCTAAAAGCAAGTTGGAAACTATTATTAGCCAAACATTTTAGCACCTACTCAATGTTTATATCCAAAATTTAAGCATCCAGTTTGTTAGACAAAAGAAATATATGCAAGCAACATCACGAAGAACTCTCCATTAAGTTAATTTTCCCAGATGAATTGGACTGTACAACAAGCTCACTTTTGAAAACAAATTACACCAGGCCTGATACACCAAAGAAGAACCTGGAAAAAATGAAGTTCAACTCCTCATAAGCATAACATCAAACATGTTATGGGCAGAATCTAAATAGAAGCACAGATTTATTTGGGAATAATGCAGCTACTGATCCGAGAAAGGGAGAGGAGCAGCACCACCCCATGACCAACAGTACAAAGGGAGATGAAAGGCATCTCTACCTGTTGTTGCAGTGTGTGCGTAGCAAGTCACCAGAGGGCAGTAGCGTGCGTGCGTGCAGCAGACTTGAGAGAACTAGAGAGCTGCACGCGTTCGGCAGGAAGGGCAGGTTGGCCGCCATGCCAGCTGGGCTTCACTTGCTTGCCAGGAACCACCAACGACGAGCTGCAAATGGTTATGGTCATCAGCAACTCGACAAGGCAGAGCAACCAACAACTTGTAAGTAGTAAATTGCAGCGTATCCCAAAGGCAAAACGTGCCTTAAAAGTAAGACTAGCCAGATGTGGTGCTATCTTCGCAAGCAAGGATCGAATCCCTGACAAATCTATCTACATGTACAGGATTAGAGCCGGATTTCTCCGTAAATTCGTGTCAGCAATAAGCAAGCAGTTGCGCATGCGGAAGCTCAAACAATGAATGAATGAGAGCGACTAGCAGAACTGCAGAAGTAGCAACGCGAATCTACTCGACGCATTAAAAATATATATATATCCCCAGCCCTCCCCTTTTGGGCAGGGACACGCCGGCTACGAGATCTGGAGCTCGGCCACCCAGCAGCACGCGGAGGCAGGACTGGGCCGGAGCACCGACAGCGCAGCGACTCCGACGAAGACAGGCACCTAGGCTTGACTAAACCGTCAGCAGCGGCGTAGGCACGGGCAGGCAGGTAGGCAGGCCGGCGGCCGAATCCGACGGGGATGGGCCCCGTGCAAGGAGGCGCCCGGCGAGCCGCGCCGAGGGATCGGGCAGATCCAAATCGGGAGGCGCGCCAAGCAGGCCGCGATCTGACCAGCCCAAGCGCGGAGACGCGGGCCGCTAGGAGGCGAGCGGGGCGGATCGGGAGGGACTACTTACCGGCGGCCGGGCGGTCGGGGCGAGGAGACGGCGAGGCGCCTCCCTCCTGGCGGAGATGCGCTCGACGAACCTTGGAGAGCAGGACCACGTGTTTGACCTCGAGCACGGGTGGTTAGGATTTGGTGCTCGGGTGGATGACCTCGAGCACGAATTGCTTGCGGGCGAGCACGCGGTGGTGGCCTTGGCGTCTGCAGAGCAACATCCATCGCGAGGCCTGTGGATGGGCGCGGGAGAGGGGGGTCAAACTCCGCCGGAGGGAGGTGGCTGACGCGCGCAGGAATGGAGATGGCCGGGG
>NC_041385.1:848657530-848691048 GCF_002162155.2 Triticum dicoccoides | reverse complement strand
TGGGCGCCGCTGCGGGACGGGGAGGAGGTGGCGGCGGCGAGGAGCCGGGAAAGGAGGAGTGCGGGTTAGGTTTGGGAGGGATGGGATCGGGGGTGGGTGGGAGACGAGAGGGGGTGTGGGAGGGATGGGATCGGGGTGGGTGGGTCTGTGGGATTTCCCCTTTTCATTTTCTTTTTTCTTTTTTGTTCTCTATAGATAAATGGATGGATGGATGTGGGATGATGGATGGATGGATGGGCGCCATGTCATCAATCCGTGTCAAACCAACTCCACCAATGGGAATGAAGTATATGTGATTTGTGTATTTTATTTTGTTTTTCTTCTACTTTTGCACATGAAAAATTAAAAAAAAATGGTCTCACATTGTGAACAAGTTTGTATCTTGAATGACCAAAAATGTTGAGTAAGGAATTTTTCATTTTCTTTGCACGAAAAAATCATTTTCCATTTTTCGAATGCCCAAAATGCCGTTTTTTTGTGAAGAACCTACCAAATAATTGTTGCAAAACTGGACCAAAACAATTTTCTAAAATAGTAGACCATATTTAATTCACAATTAACCAAATGGAAGGGTGTCAAAATCTTTTATCCACCTCTCGTGAAAAAGACAAAATTCTACCGATTCAGCTGGAAGCGAGTCAAATTTGAACTGTAGGTGCCTCATAGTTTGCTATTTATTTTTTCCAAAAATCATTTATAGGTACATAAGTACCTATTTAATCAGAGAAACGCCAAAAAAATTCCAAGATTCAACCACTAGCTAGGAAAGGTCAAGCCCGCCGTTTTGACCGCATTTTGAAACGGGCATAAAAAATTCAACAAAAATCAAAAAATTGGGAAACCTTCGCATTGTGTCATTATATGTGGCCAAGTTCCTAGGAAAAATAACAAACTTGTAATACGGCAATTATTTTTAAAAAGTGTTCTCAGAAACGAGCTATCACGTGTGGAGATCAATGGCTTTCAAGCCAAATGATCAATCTTATGGCCACATTCATGGCATAGTTTGTTCAAATGATCTCATATTGTGCACAAGGGTACATATTGAAATTCCAAACAATGTTGCCTAAGGAAGTTTTCATTTTCTTTGGACGAAAAAACCATTTTTCATTTTCCGAGTGCCCAAAAGGAGGTTTTTTTATGAAGGAACTACCAAATAATTGTTGCAAAAATGGACCAAATCAATTTTATAAAATAATAGGCCATATATACAATTGACAAAATGGTTGGGTGAAAAAAGTTTTGATCCACCTCTGGTGAAAAAGACAAATTGCCGCCGATTCAGCTGGAAACGGGTCAAATTTGAACTGCAGCTGCCTCATAGTTTGCTCTTTATTTTTTCCAAAAATCATTTCTAGGTAAATAAGTATCTATTTGATCAGAAATACATGGTTTGATGGCGAGGCATCAAGGTTTGGACGGTGGCCGAGGGCCCCAACTCTAGAGCGCGTAAGCTCGCATGCCCGCCGCGTGGTCACCGCGTGACCGTAGCGTTGCCATGTGTTCTGGGCGGCCTAGGCATGTCTAGTGGGTTGGGCACTCCCCAGTTAGGTGCTAGGAAGAAAATTACAATATAAGATTCTCACGAGGAGACCGATCGATGCTCAAACATGAATAAGCAGCCAAGTGTTTGATTAGCGGTACGGGAAATGTACATGGCTAATGGGCGTGAGTTTTGGCTGAGGATGATTAGTTACTAAGAAGACCGTCCTCACAAATTTTCAGCTCAAAAGGAGGAGCCTAGGTGGTACTTGCTTTGCAAACCACCACACTGGACATAAATACAAATGTTGAAGCTCGGCTCAAAATAATGAATGGATTGAGCTGGCATTTGGTGGAGGATGGTTATTTGGGCATAGAAAAGCATTGTAGAAAATGGATATTATTTGGACATGCCAAAGTGGTACTTCCTTCACAAACTGTTACTCTGAACAGAATAGGAAAATGAATATTTTTGAATTATTTTTGAACTAGGCAAGGAAGGTTTTTACATATTTGACGAAGATATGACCCAAAGAATTTATGAGATTTTTTTTGGGAATTTTGGGAATGACAGAAATATAGGTTGCTTCACAACCTAGGGCAAAAACTGCCACATGGACATGACACATAGGCAAAACTGATGAGGTGGCGCCTAGTCATAGCAACCCACCACAATTTACAAGGCTATGACCATCTATATTGGTCGTTAACAACTAGAAATAAGGCAGCGGACTAGCGCTATTTGCTTTATGACCTTTTCGTGTGAGGAAATTACGACCTTTCTGACCAAAATGGTCGCAATGGTTTAGGGTTTGGAGCCCCCCGAACAACTTTTGACCAATTTGTCTGAAATGGTCATAAATTTATGACCAATTCTTCGAGGGTCACTGACAGAAGGTCATAAGTTGACATATTTCTTGTAGTGATCGCCGCTGCCATATACCACCACCACATATTCGCCGCCAATCCGAGTCCATATACGCCACCACATATCCGCCGCCATCACACTAATCTGAGTCCACCAGCAACATATATCCAACACCAGTCCGAGTTCCACCAGATTCATCTCCGCTAACAGTCCGAGTTCCACCATATTCATCTCTGCCACCAGTCCGAGTCCAGTATTTGTTACTCTATTTTAGATTTCCATATCACGCCATACTCCGAGTCGTGACAGAGTCGGACTCCCCACATTCCGTGCCACCCGCAGGAAAAAAATAGTTCCAGTTTAAAAAAAAACTAAGTCTAAAAATATTTGGCTAGACAATTTTTAGACCATTTGTAGGCTTTTTCGAAAAAAAATTGTTGCGGAGCAAAAAAAATTTGTAGACTTTTTCGAAAATTCTAGCTTCTTTGGCTCCTGCTACTGCTGGTGCTGGTGCCGAGGAGGACGATAATTATGCGGGCGATTACGAGGATGAGATTGATCAAAATCAGAACTACGTGCAACCATCAACATCAGGTCGTCACAGGCATATAATTGCAATGTTAGGCCTACACTACCACCTCAGGTACGAGATTATGACCATATTCCTAAACTGAAATTGAATATTTCACCGTTTGAGGGTAGATACATTCCTGATGTATATCTTACTTGGGAGTTAGAAACTGAATAACGTTTCACATGCTTACAATATCCTGAGGAGAGACGTGTAGCTGCTGCTGTTTGTGAATTCACTAGTTTTGCTTTTGTTTGATGGTCTGAACATTGTAGATACTAGATTATATCCTATTCCAACTACTTGGGCTGCTTTAAAAACTGCTAGCGTACTCGTTGGGTCCCACCATATTATCAATGTGAATTGCTTCAAAAATTGCAGCGTTTAAGACAAGGAAAAAATTCTGTAGAAAAATATTATCAGGAATTACAAACTGGCATGATTAGATGTGGTATTGTTGAGGATAATGAAGCTATGCTTGCACGTTTTATGGGTGGATTAAATAAAGAGATTCAGACCATTCTCGGGTATAAGGAGTATACTAATATCACTCGTTTTTTTCCATCTTGCTTGCAAAGCTGAACGTGAAGTGCAGGATCGACAGGCATTGGCGTGAACTAAATTTTCTGCAGGTCGACCTTCATCATGGACACCGCGTGCATCCTCTACTCCCACACGTCCTACTGCGGCACCACTGACTTCAACTGCCAATTCCAACCGAGATACAAGAAAACAGGCACCATCATCACCATCTGCCAGTAATACACCTTCCAGTTCCGCACAGAGCTCTTCTACTTCGACACAAAAATAGTGATAATGACTATCTTTTCTATAAACATGAAATTTGGTGTGCATTATGTTTATATACACAATGAGAAAGAAAGCTAAAGGGTTGTGGTAATGCACGGGCATTCAAAATTTGAAAGCATAATAAATGTGTTGGTTAACACTTCATCATATATTTAAAGATCAAACAATATGAGTGGAATCAATCGTTCTTTCTATTTGTTTTTCTATATCTCCCAAACAAACAAAGTGAGTTTGTTCTTGATTTTTTTACAGATCTACATATTAACATACCACTTTATATACGACGTAGGCTCCGGCGAGAAATACCTCGCTACGATGGGAATGGGAGGGTCCTGCAGGAAAAGGGAAGGGTGCATCATGGGGTGGGTTTTTTGTGTAGGGACCATGTGTCAGAGATAACATGGCCGATAGTCTGAACAAACACATTTCTTCCTCATATATGGTGTGATTTGTCGGAACCTGGACTATTCAGATGGTTGAATTTTGGGGAGCCTGCTAGCCACCCGTTTAATGTATGAACATACACAAACATATGAGCGATAAATAAGATTCGACCTTGAAGACGACCTTAATCACTGGTTTGATTCATTTTTATGCATTGTAGCCCGTAGCAACGCACGGGCATTCTACTAGTGTTACTAATTTGATGGCATAAATGTTGGTGCATTATTGTATAAATACGATCAAACATAAAAATATTTGACTTTCCAATAAAATTGAAAGTATACTCTTCAAAAGACGGAGGGAGTAGATTGCTAGTCAAATATTTTTTTTGACGGTGCTAGTCAAATATACGTGCAAAATTTGGCATGCATTCACGATAATTATAGCGTTTCATGCGGTAACCATCGGAAGGGCTCGCTGGCACTGACAGCCTCTGGTCGGCGCGTCCTCACAGGCGCAGCAGGTCATTACTAGCGCAAAGACCACGTCTAAACTGACTTTGTTGTGTGGTTTTTTTTGGTTGGAAAAGGTGGGTTTTATTCCTCAGAAACAGAATTACAGTCAGCTAGTACAACATGAGCAACACTGTCTGGCACCCGGCGCAACCAACATGCGGTACTACCACCAGATCTTCCTATACTAGCTAAATTATGAGCGACTCTATTTTGATGACGCTCAACTTTCAACGGAATAAACTCACGCGACTCCAGAGTTTTCTTGATTTCTAACATGAGATGACCGTATGCAGAACGGTTCAGCGAGTCGTCAGTCAATGCAGCAACAACCGCCGCGTTACCGGATTGTCAATATTGGCAAATCCGGCCGTTGTATACTAATTGACTTTGTCGTGCGGTTAAACAACTATCCTGTGGTAACTGCCCTTTTTTGTGTTTTAAAAATCTGTTTTTAACCTTTTTTTTCAGTTTGAGCCTTTAAGTAGGAGGCTAGGAGACCTATCTCACTAGGATACCTCTGCCGGTGCTGGATATCTGTAGCGGCGTTGTTCTACTCATGGAGAGCCTCCGGTGGCTCATGGGGGATGCGCTGACCCTTTATGTGGCCACTTCGGGCGGCATCCACACCATCTTGCGACGGTGCGGCGCCTTCGATCCAGGCGAGGAGGGCCTCCTTCGAAGATGGTCTGCTGGATGTGTCGTGCCAGGGTCCGTAGGTGTGTGGCGATGACATGCCCCGCTGGTGCCGGTCCCCCTCTCCCCTGAGCCTGTGCGATCTTGCTCCTGGTGCAACATTCTCGGTTGAGGACCTTGGCAGCTACGGCTTCATCTTCCATTGCTTATCTTCAGTTGCTTTAGTGTGTGAGGTTTAGTGTGATGCTGTCCATCGTCTATGTATCTTTTTGCCGTGTATTTCTTCTCTTTGCCTAAGGGCGTGTGCTTGTAATCCTGACCGGTTGATGGCTTTGTTAATTCATAGTCAGGCTAGGCTCAAGCCCCATCTCGGGCTCGGTTGATGCCTTTTCTCTAAAAAAATGCATCTGTTTATTTGGAGGAGAGAAGACAAACTTAGGGGCCCATGCATGCGCTAGTTAACGAGCGCTCTTTCGGGAGGCTCACAACAATCAGCGCCACATGGCGTGCTCTCGGCCGCCCGCCACGTGTCGCGCTCTGGATGCTCCCTCCGGATTTTGTGTTTTTTTTCGCACGTGTTTTCTGCATTTTAAACGGGGTTTTTTCCGAATTTTTTCGACGTTTCGGTTTTCCACCAGTCTTCCTTAAATTATGGAACAAAAAAATAGGAAAAAAATTGCATGAAAAAATGTGTTTTTTTTTTTGCGAGGGTCACGGTTTTGCTTCAGCGAGAGGCACGGTTTTGCTTTCGCGAGAGTCACGGCGTGACTCTCGGAAATGGAATAAACGCGTTTTCTTCTTTTTTTTCCTTCCGCGAGAGGCATGGTTTTGCTTTCGAGAGAGAGGCACGGTTGTGCTTTCGCTAGAGGCACGGTTTTGCTTTCGCGAGAGTCACGGCCGTGACTCTCGGAAACGGAAAAAACGCATTTTCTTGTTTTTTTTGCTTCCGCGAGAGGCATGGTTTTGCTTTCGAGAGAGGCACGGTTGTGCTTTCGCAAGAGGCACCACCATGCCTCTCGGAAAAGGAAAAAGACGTGTTTTCTGTTTTTTGTTATTTCAATAGAGGCACGGTTTTGCTTCTGTGAGAGGCACGGTTGTGCTTTCACGAGAGGCATGTCCGTGCCTCTCGGAAACGGAAAAAAAACACATTTTTATTTTGTTTCGCGAGAGGCACGGTTTTGCTTCCGCGAGAGGCATGGTTGTGATTTCGCCAGAGGCACGGCCGTGCCTCCTCAGAAACGAAAAAAACATGTTTTCTCTTCTTGTTTCCTTCCGCGGGAGGCACGGTTGTGCTTTCACGAGAGGCGCGTCAGTGCCTCTCGGAAGCGAAAAAGACACGTTTTCTATTTTTTTCACGAGAGGCACGGTTTTGCTTCCGCGAGAGGCATGGTTGTGATTTCGCCAGAGGCACGGCCGTGCCTCCTCGGAAACGAAAAAAAATGTATTTTCTCTTCTTGTTTCCTTCCGCGAGAGGCACGGTTTTCCTTCCGCGAGAGGCATGGTTTTGCTTCGGCGAGAGGCACGGTTGTGATTCCGCGAGAGGCACGGGTGTGCCTCTTTCGGAAAGGGAAAAACCTCGTGCTCCTGGTTCGGTTTTTTTGTCCATTTTTTTTAAAAAAAGTTTGTCAAAACCTATCAACATGGGATCTAGTTTTGAAGATCTCGACGTGAGAAATCCAACGGTGAAAACGGTTAGAGATTTGGCGCATGGTTTAAGAGATAAAACGTTTTGAATAAACGAATCTACGAAAAAAGGGAAAACTCCAAGTTGTGACAAGTGTCGTACATGCAGCGCACTTGTCTTAACCTGGGAAAGTGGGAGTGATCTTTGCAACGAGTACTCCTTAACTGCTGATTTGGACAAAAAGGTGTTTAGGGTAGGGAGGGCCGCATACTATGATCTTAGTCCAACCCATATACCTGTTGACAAAAAGGGGGAATCTTGGGATTGCTGAAATAATTCAAGTTGCGTGTGCTCTCGGTGATGACGAACTGTCGATCTTAGAGACTTCTTTTGGACAAATCTGCTATAGCACCTCTCTTGACGGAGATATTTTACAATTATCTAATTGCTACCATCATTTAGTTTATTTTGTGGAAATGCCGCCAGGTAAGTCACGGTGAAACAATGCATTCTTCTATGACGACTGGTGCCGGAGGAACGTGCGCAATTATCATAGATGATCATAGTCGTTTTGTCACAACGGGAAGTAGCGACATTCCATTTATCGATGATGCCACGACGGCTGAGGCTTGTGCTCTCCTTAATGGCCTAATTCTTAAACAAAATTGGTTGCACGGAGGTCGTTGAGATCATGCAACAAGATTGTAACTCCATTGGACCGGCTGCGGAAATTTACAAAGAGTGCTCTTTTATGTCACAATTTTGATCAGATAATCGTTATTCATTGTTAGAGCAGCTCATGTTCTAGCAAGTCCATGTAATTGCGGGTCAGGGTGGATGCCCAAGACTATACCTGAAATATGGATCCATCATGTTTTCTTGTTCATATAATTGCGAGTCAGGGCAGATGCAATAGGGTGTAGGGCGGGGCCCATGGTGGGACCATGCTGGGAGATTTTGGCCAATCCGATATCTATACCTACTATTACAGGGAATAGGTATTCTAGGTTTGGTTAGCCCTTTTCGTTTGGTTTGAGTGCACGCTAAAATTTCGTATTGTTAGCTCGCGCACAAGCTAAGGGATATGGGTCAGATACTTGTATGTTGATGGGCTTTCATAAAGACCGCAAAAAATAATTGGGTCAAAATAAATCAACATTGTTGGAATTGAACACAAGACCTCCTGTTTTGATCTTCAATGTAATAACCAACGACATATGCATCATCCACATTTACTAATCCCAACTCGTTGTAAATATATGAATGGCAGTCCTCATGTTTAGGCGAGCTAATTAAGCGAATGAGCTAATTAAAGGAAGAATTGTGGGCTTAAATGAAATATTTAAACGGATGCGGCTAATTAAAGAAAGGACTATGGGTAAACCGGTGGAATAACTGAAAGAAAGATTATGGTCTTAATAAATAGAATATTCAAATAGATGAGGCTAATTAAAGGAAGGAGATGAGGCAAAAAGTTAGGATAATTAAAAGGAAGGATTTGTAGGCTTCAGTGTGTTGGGACTGCTAAATTAGAAAAGGAAGGATTTGATTTCCGACTAAAACAGATGAGGACGTCATGGTAACTAAATGAAGGATTATACTTAAATGAAATCGGTGGGAGATTGTGCTCGGCAAAAAAAATATGAACAGGGCTAAATTGCATCGTATTTTTTATGTTCATTTTATAGAAGGATATTGCGTTGCAGCATTGTTCTTCATTGTGAGTCCAGTGCTGTGAGACATTAATTATCTTGCATAAAACATCATTTTTTCCGTTGCAACGCACGGACATATGTGCTAGTAGCTATGAAGAAAATAAATAAGTAGAAAAAACCCAGCCAAACTCACTATTGGCCCACCCTAATAAATTGTGCTAATCCACCACTGTTGCGGGTGATGTAGCTCTATTTACAAACATAATATAATCTGTCATTAAAGCTTTTCATAAGAAAAAAACATACATGTATATCTCTCAGGCGTCTAGGCTTCAAGCGGCGTCGGCCTCCAGGATTCGCTTGATCTGCAGGCGCGCATCGCGCTTGAGCCGGTCCGGGAATATGACATCAAATCGAATTCTAAGGCTTCCCCGACGGCCGGGCTCGCGGGCGATGGGCATGCCCTCCATCGGCACCACGAGCTCATAGCCGGGGTGAACCACGGTGGCTTCCTCCTCCTGGCCGCCACCCACGTCCACCGCCAGTTCCCGGCCGTCGAGGGTGGGGAGCACGATCACCGTGCCCAGGGCCTCCGGGAGGGTGAGACGGACATCCGTGACCAGGTCCTTCCCGTCGCGGCGGTACATGTGGTGTGGCCTTTCGTCGATGGCAAACACCAGGTCGGCGGGGAGCTGGTTCCACTGCTGGTTGCCCTTGCCAGGGAACGTGATCTTGGTACCCTTCTTCCACCCCGGCTTCACCTCGATCGATAGAACCTCGGACTCCGTCTTCATCCTCCTATGAGACACGTACCATAATATTTTGGTAATGTTAAAAATACGACGTCAGATTTTTAAGCATGTCAAATCGATTGTTTTTATGACAATTTATGTTGTCGAGCATGGCAATTTCTTTTAGCAAACATGGCATTTTTTGCACAGCAAATCCTTGTTTGCCAGAAATCCCCATGTGTCCCTGAAAAATTTGTCACCCTAATTTGCACAAAAACATTCGATTTGCAATGGTAAAAAAAATCTGGCGTTTCGTTTTGAGCGAAATCCAAAAAATTAGACAAAACTGGAGTGCATTTACCCGCTGGAGTCGACGACATTCCTGGAGATCTTCATGTTTTTGGTGACGCCCGTGTAGAGCTCCTCCAGCGTGCACGCCAGTTTGGTCTCCACCGGCGGAGGTGGCGCCCCGACGCCCTGATCTCCGGCGCCGTGAGGCCGTCCCAAGCCGCCGCCGTCCCACCCCGGCCGCTGTCTGCCGCGCGCGTTATTGCAGTATGTGAAGGGCGTGCTTCCGAAGAACTCGGCGAAGATGTCGTCGGCGGGCTGCTGTGGCGGGCCCTTGAGCCCCTCCTCCCCATACTGGTCGTACACTGCCCTCTTACTGGCGTCGCTGAGAACCTGATCACGCAAGCAAAACGATCAAGCATTACACACAGATTCTATCCACTGTTCAGAATGCATCGATGAAAGCGTACGTTGTAGGCTTGGGTGATGTCCTTAAACTTGGCCTCGCAGTCCTTGTCGCCGGTGGGGTTCTTGTCCGGGTGCCACCGCATGGCCAGCCGCCGGTAGGCCCTGCGGAGATCGTTGTCGGTCGCGCTCCGGTCGACATTCAGGATCTCGTAGTAGTCCACCGATCCCATCGTGAACCGTAATGAAGATGCATGACAAGAACGAGTAACTCTCCGGGTCCCCGATCGATAGCAAAGATAATTCTTGTGTATGCAGTATGTATTTATTTATGGGGAATTTGGGTGTATGGCGATTGACAGTTGCTCGGTTGCATGGATTACCAGATGAAATGGGAGATGAACGAGACCAGTGCTATCATGAAAGATCGCCAAAGGAAGACGAGGCTCCGGAGCTTCAAGGTACACAACATTTGATCGATCTGACCAAAGAACTCAACCAAACATTCCAACAAAAAATGCTCGCACGAGAGATCAATCAAGGAAGAGGAGGCTCACATTTGATTGCTCTGATGAAGAACACAACCAAACAAGATTGAATTGAAGAAGGTGGTGTTGTTTAATTGCTTACAATTAGAGATCTTTGGAGGCCAGAGGAGAATGCGAATCGAGAGCATTTCCGTCCATATGTTTCGCCCTGCTTTATTTGGAGGGTGTCAAAGAATAGGAGAAGAAAAGCTCGTACTAGAAAACATCACGCGTGCTAGTGCCTCACGTGCTTGTCATAACCCTAGATCGGGGGGGTCACGGAAAGGGGATCAGGAGTATAGGTGAAATTAAGCTTGGGGAAGAGGGAGATGGCAGCGATGTACGGGGAAAAAGAATATTCATGCCAATGTGTTGACGAGTTCAACGATCGGCTCCAGTTAATATCTATTGGGATTATGTGTCCTGCAACTATATTCAAATTGCTTGTTATTATAAATATTTAAAATATCTCACTATGAAATTATACATGTGTCTGTGCATGGAAATTTGCCTACTTGTTTGGCATGGAACTATGAGTAATGCTATACCTACGGGCAGATTTTTACTTACGGGGAGAAAGATTTGCAGGCTTATGATTGGTTAGTGAGCCCCGCCTTGAAATGGGTGGGAGGAGGGGGGGGGTAGGTAAAGGGAATATTCTCTCTCCCCGCAGCTGTACGTGTACTGGGCCCCTTTTTGAGCCTTTCATGCTCAAGGAAGCCGGTTAATTACCAGTGAAATACATTATGCTCTATATACTAAAAAGCTACCTATGTATGTTCATAATTGGAAGAAGCTAGATTGTATAATTAGATTATAACCATGGTTTTAGAATCACGCTATAGTGTTTAGAAGAGTCCTAAGTAAAGGGACCATTTTTTTTCAAAAACCCCATATATAGTTTTAGAAGCACGCTATAGCATTTAGAAGAGTCCTACGTTAAGGGACCTTTTTTTTAAAACCCCCATATATTAATTAATTAATTAATAATGTTATTACAATCGTTCATTACAAAATTTGGCACACGGTGCGGAACACTATTAAGAAGAACCCCATCTGATTTGCTTATAAAGCTAAACTTTGCAATTTCATGAGCCACCTTATTGTCATGCCGGTTAATTTTCGCAATTTTAAAATTCTTGAGCATCCTCGATATACTCAAGGCTTCTTTCTTCAGATCAACGAGCGGAGACCTATCAAGATTCTCATTTGCAAGGAAAAAATGGACAAAAGCACAACTAGTCTCCAAAATAATGGACTGGTAAAGAGTAATACCGATATACTGCCAGGCAAGCACGTAACTCAGCTTCATTCACGCTGTAATACTAACCCAGAAAGTCCCACAAAGAAATAGTAACTTCACCAGATGAGTTCCTAACAGCCACCACCACACTGGCCGCACTAATACTCTCCACATAGCTGGCATCGACATTGATCTTGATATAATCATCTGGTGGAGGTTTCCATCCCACCTGTTCTTGTGATGTTGCGAAAACTGGTGTAGCACCTCCCACTTTTTCTTTACCTTTGTTACTAGGAACAACCTGGACAGTCTCGTGACAGGACGTAAAAGAAGACCAGTAGTTGACCACAAAAACTGCAGAAGCAGCAATGGATTCCTTCCCCTTTCCAAAATTAAATCATTTCTCAGGTGCCAGGCTCGCCAGAAAAGAAACAAAATTTGCTCTCGCAGTTGCAAGCTCAAATGATCCAACAAAATGAATAGCCAATCTGGTCCCGAGAATTTGAACCACTCTTTATCAGTAATATTCCACAATTCTCTCAAGGCCAGTCGCAGAGCACGAGCCGTAGAACAAGTAAACGAGGGCATGAAAAGAGCTTTCATCTTCTACTCCACAAATAGAGCACATACCTGAAGTAATCTGATGGCGGTTAACTCTATTGGTCTGGACCGCTAAGCTATCGGATGCGGCCCGCGAAGCAAAAATCCTTATCTTCTGAGGGATATTGGCCTTTCAAATTAAATTCCAGAGCCTTCTTTCTCCGCATGGATAGCCACTAGATTGACCTAATTTATCTTGACTATCCTTCAACTTAAGCGCTAAATTGTATGCAATTTTAATAAAAAATATACCATTTTTCTCATAGTGCCACGCAATAAAATCCCCATCCCCATAAGCACGAATACGAATCTTAAGAATCACCTCTCCATTGTGGGGATAGAAAAGATACTTAATCAAATTTTTATCCCATACCTTTCTCCCGCTCAAGAACAAATCAAAGACCCACTACAATCTAGTATTATGCCTTTTAGCTGAAATTTTAAGGCCAGTGCTCCTGGATAACCAATTATCCCTCCAAATATCAATGTTAGATCCATCACCCACCCGCCAAATGACACCATTCTTAAGCAATTCCAGACCCTGCATAATACCTTGCCTTTGGAAGAGGTCTTGCCTAGTGACTAAGGATCCCGGATCTAGAGCTCGATGGGAACAAAACGACACAGTTAGTTCATAATCAAAAAAGTAAAGCTATAAATCCATAGATCTAGAGGCTTCAAGCTCATTCTGCCTGTATTGAGGAAAGCTTAGCCGCCGTTTCTTGCTGGCCCTTAGATGTATCTAAAATTGTCATAATTCTCTTGCCATCGACCTCCAAAATATCTAAGTTTTAATGTAGTTTGAACTTGACAATTGGTATTTAGAGCTTGCTTCAGTCATCGACGACGAGTATGATTCGGACACGACGAGTTTGGATTCCCATAAAATCCTTCTCTTTGACCCTTGATCCCGGCGGCGATTCACCCTGGTGCAGATTTGGCTCGATAGATGTCTCTAGCTGTGACCTTGTTATATCACCCTGAGTATTTGTATCTGTCAGAGAAAAAACTATGTACGTCTGCCAAAAGCCTAGAACACGCATGCTTGTGAGAGAAGATTTTTGCCTCCTGGGGCCAGAATTTTAAAAAATGTGAAAGTCAAAATTTTAATAGACCGGTAATGTGCTAATATGGACAATCTTCCTTTAATTTAATATATACACGTAAAAAGAACAGAGAAACATCAACTAATGAGGACGATCTCTAATTGTAATAGAGAAAAAAATGATAACGTGCACGTAAAAATAAAACAAGATTGTAAAAAGAACAGAGAAACATCAACTAATGAGGACGATCTCTAATTATAATAGAGAAAAAAATGATAACGTGCACGTAAAAATAAAACAAGATTGTAAAAAGAACAGAGAAACATCAACTAATGAGGACGATCTCTAATTATAATAGAGAAAAAAAATGATAACGTGCACGTAAAAATAAAACAAGATTGAGAATGCTGGCTGTGGGGTTCGAACCCACGCGCAGCTTGACTGCAGAAGATCTTAAGTCTTCCCCCTTAACCACTCGGGCAAACCAGCACCTTTTGTGTTTTCATCACTAGCCGTACCCATGGCTGATAATTTAATGTTTCCATGTTTTGAACGAATAAACATTCAGGGTGTGTTCGCCCAGGGCAACTCCAAACGCGGATCACCTGATCACCCTTAATGTCTGAATCGGGTTGTCCGAACATTTTTTTTACCATCCAGCATGGGTCATCAAATTTGTTTAGACCGGTCTAATTGTCTGAAATCTTACAAATCAGAACCAAATATATAAGTGGTTTGGGGGCGCCCAGACCTTTGTCACATTGGACTTTGACACGCCTGGCCCACCCAAAAACCCCAACTGGAGCCTGCGCATTTGGGCATTTCCATCATTACAGCCGCCCCGACGGTTCCAACACATTCCACCTTCGAGTTCAAGCCGCTGCAGGAGGACCCAAGGAGAGGATTGTTGTCCCGACAGAGCCGGAGGATCAGTGTGTGGTGGCCGTTTGCAAGGTCTTGTCCGTAGAAAGAAACGACAGACACCGCAAGGCGAAGAGAAAGCGGGAGGTGCACTAGCAGCCGTCCATGGCGGACCTCATCCAGCAAAGCGTGCCGCCACCCTGGTGTCGCCTGGGCAATCGACAACATGCATGGTCGTCCCAGTTGAGGCCGCCCTACTACTACGCCTCCCATCACCTTTGTCCGGCTGGCACGTAACATTTGTGCAACACTATGCGTCCTCAGGCCATCGAGCCCTGATACGTCTCCGTCGTATCTATAATTTTTGATTGTTCCATGCCAATATTCAACAACTTTCATATACTTTTGCCAACTTTTTATACTATTTTTAGGACTAACATATTGATCCAGTGCCCAGTGTCAGCTCCTGTTTGTTGCATGTTTTATGTTTCGCAGAAACCCCATATCAAACGGAGTCCAAACGGGATAAAAACGGACGGAGAATATTTTTGGAATATTTGTGATTTTTGGGAAGAAGAATCAACGCGAGACGGTGCCCGATGGGGCCACGAGGCAGAGGGGCGCGCCACTGACCCTCGTGGGCACCCCGTAAGGCGGCTGACGCTCTTCTTTTGCCGCAAGAAAGCTAATTTTCAGATAAAAATCTGGGCGAAGGTTTCAACCCAATCGGAGTTACGGATCTTCGGATATAAAATAAATGGTGAAAGGGCAGAATCTGAGAGCGCGGAAATAGAGAGAGACAGAGAGACAGATCCAATCTCGGAGGGGCTCTCGCCCCTCCCACGCCATGGAGACCATGGACCAGAGGGGAAACCATTCTCCCATCTAGGGAGAAGGTCAAGGAATAAGAAGAAGAAGGGGGCTCTCTCCCCGTTGCTTCCGGTGGCGCCGGAACGCCGCCGGGGGCCATCATCATCACTGTGATCTACACCAACACCGCCATCATCTTCACCAACATCTCCATCACCTTCCCCCATCTATATTCAGCGGTCCACTCTCCCGCATACTGCTGTACCCTCTACTTGAACCTGGTGCTTTATACTTCATATTATTATCCAATGATGTGTTGCCATCCTATGATGTCTGAGTATATTTTCGTTGTCCTACCGGTGATTGACGAATTGTTATGATTGGTTTAATTTGTTTGTGGTTATGTTGATGTCCTATTGTGCCCTCCGTGTCGCGCAAGCGTGAGGGATTCCCGCTGTAGGGTGTTGCAATACGTTCATGATTGCTTATAGTGGGTTGCTTGAGTGACAGAATCATAAATCCGAGTAAGGGGGTTGTGGCGTATGGGATAAAGGGGACTTGATATGTTAATGCTTTGGTTGGGTTTTACCTTAATGATATTTAGTAGTTGCGGATGCTTGCTAGAGTTCCAATCATAAGTGCATATGATCCAAGAATAGAAAGTATGTTAGCTTATGCCTCTCCCACATAAAACTTGCTATCGGTCTAGTAGTAGTCAATTGCTTAGGGACAATTTCACAAATCCTACCACCACTTTTCCACACTCGCTATTTACTTTATTGCTTCTTTATCTAAACAACCCCTACTTTTTATTTATGTGCTCTTTATTATCTTGCAAAGCTATCCAACAACACCTACAAAGCACTTCTAGTTTCATACTTGTTTTAGGTAAAGCGAATGTAAAGCGTGTGTAGAGTTGTATCGGTGGTCGATAGAACTTGAGGGAATATTTGTTCTACCTTTAGCTCCTCGTTGGGTTCGACACTCTTACATATCGAAAGAGGCTACAACTGATCCCCTACACTTGTGGGTTATCAAGACCTTTTTCTGGCGCCGTTGCCGAGGAGTCATAGCGTGGGATGAATATTCTCGTGTGTGCTTATTTGCTTTATCACTAAGTAATTTTTATTTTCTGATCTTAGTTGTTTTCTATCTTTAGTTATGGATATGGAACACGAAATACCAAAAAAAATTAGGTGTACTTGCTACTCATGGAGATGGGGAACCTCCTAAAACCCTCGATGCTGGTTATGTGAAAAATATTATGTAGTACTTTGATAATTTTGAGAAAACCCCATTCAATTATGTTATGGGAGACACGTTGGATCAACGTGAATACTTTAGGGATTATCGCTTGACACAAAAGGGGGAACTATTATGGGATCGAATTCATATGTTGCATTGGCATGCTCCTCAACTATGCTTGAGATATGATTATACTTGTTGCTCTAGGATGAAGGCTCCACACCTTCCCTTTTCATGCAAATTTAATGATGATAAAACCTTGGCTTATTATGCTAATGGTATCTACGATTACTATGATGTGGAACAAATAGAAGAATTCGTTGCTTTTATGGGTGCTTATGAAATTGAATCTTTGTTTAAAGAGTGTGAAAATCTTGATGATGTTGTTTACAGACCTGAAAATTTTCCTATACTTAAATATTGTTATGAGATTTATGAATACAATTCCGATATTGATGCATTTATTGAGAAAGTCTCCGCTGTCCAAGAAGAGACTAATATTTTGCAGGAGTCTATGGAAGAAGAAATTGATGAAACTGTGAGCTCATTGGATGAAAAAGATGATGAGGAGAGCGAAGAACAAAAGGAGGAAGAGCGGATTAGCTACCCGTGCCCACCTTCTAATGAGAGTAACTCTTCAACTCATACATTGTTTAATTCCCCTTCGTGCTTACCGAAGGATGATTGCTATGATGATTGTTATGACCCCGTTGATTCTTTTGAAATGTCCGTTTTTGATGATGCTTGCTATGCTTGTGGCCAAGATGCCAATATGAATTATGCTTATGGAGATGAACTTGCTATAGTTCCTTATGTTAAACATGAAATTGTTGCTATTGCACCCACGCATGATAGTCCTATTATCTTTTTGAATTCTCCCGACTACACTATATCGGAGAAGTTTGCCCTTATTAAGGATTATATTGATGGGTTGCATTTTACTACTACACATGATGATTTTGATAGATATAATATGCATGTGCTTGCTGCTCCTACTTGCAATTATTATGAGAGAGGAACTACATCTCCGCCTCTTTATGTTTATTCCAACACGATAGAATTGCAAGAAACTGCTTATACTATGCATTGGCCTTTACTTGGTGTGCATGAATTGTTCTTTTATGACATGCCGATGCATAGGAAGAGAGTTAGACTTCGTTGTTACATGATATATGTTACTTTGTGCTCACTACTAAATTATAAATCATTGTTAATTAAAATTGGCTTTGATATACCTTGGGATCCGGGTGGATCCATTACTTGAGCACTATATGCCTAGCTTAATGGCTTTAAAGAAAGCGCCGCCAGGGAGACACCCAGAAGTTTTAGAGAGTCATTTATTTCTGTTGCGTGCTTTTATAAATTTTAAAAACAAAAAAAATAAAGAGGGGAACCCAAAACTTTTTAAAAAGGAAAGTGAAAGTGAGAGAGGCAAGCATTGTTGAAGTGGGAGAGCTCCTTGAACTTTGTTCATGCTCACGGAAACTTTGTGAATCTTAATTACAGAAACTTTTCATCAAAAATAATTATCCCCTTGTACAATTCCAGTGTATTATAAAAATAATGTGCCAAGGTTTGCCTTTAGGATGTTTACAATGCTTGTTGGTTTGTACGGTGCAGGACAGAAACTTTGGCTGTAGTGCGCGATTTTACATTTTTTACTGGAATGTCAAACGGTTCTGATTCTTTTTGCACTGTCTTTCTATACAAATTTTTTATTTTACCTAATTTTGGTAGAAGTTTCGGGCTACCAAAAGTATGGTGAATGTTCAGAGTCCTACAGACTGTTCTATTTTTGACAGATTCTGTTTTTGATGCATAGTTTACTTGTTTAGATGAAACTATCAATTCCTATCAGTGGATTAAGCCATGGAAAAGTTATACTACAGTAGACAAAATGCAAAAATAAAATATGAATTGGTTTGCAGCAGTACTTAGAGTAGTGATTTGATTTATTATACTAACGGATCTTACCGAGTTTGCTGTTGAAGTTTTGTGTGGATGAAGTGTTTGATCGAGGAGGTCTCGATATGAGGAAAAGGAGGAGAGGCAAGAGCTCAAGCTTGGGGATGCCCAAGGCACCCCAAGTAAATATTCAAGGATACTCAAGCGTCTAATCTTGGGGATGCTCCGGAAGGCATCCCCTCTTTCTTCAACAAGTATCGGTATGTTTTTGGATTCGTTTCGTTCATGCGATATGTGCAAGTCTTGGAGCGTCTTTTGCATTTAGTTTTCACTTTTATTTTTTTCGCCATGCTGGTATGACATAGTCCATGGTTGATTTATAGAATGCTCATTGCACTTTACTTATCTTTTGAGTATGGCTTTATAGAATGCTTCATGTGCTTCACTTATATCATTTGAAGTTTGGATTGCCTGTTTCTCTTCACATAGAAAACCGCCATTTGTAGAATGCTCTTTTGCTTCACTTATATTTGTTAGAGAGTTGACATATCTTTTGTAGAAATAATTAAACTCTCTTGCTTCACTTATATCTATTTAGAGAGATGACAGGAATTGGTCATTCACATGGTTAGTCATAAAATCCTACATAAACTTGTAGATCGTTGAATATAATATGTTTGATTCCTTGCGATAGTTTTGCGATATAAAGGTGGTGATATTAGAGTCATGCTAGTGGGTGACTGTGGATTAGTATAAATACTTGTGTTGAGGTTTGTGATTCCCGTAGCATGCACGTATGGTGAACCGTTATGTAACGAAGTTGGAGCATGAGATATTTTTTGATTGTCATCCTTTGTGTGGAGGTCGGGGGCGCGCGATAGTTAACTCCTACCAACCTCCCCCCTAGGATCATGTGTGTAGTACTTTGTTTTGATGGCTAATAAATTTTTGCAATAAGTATGTGAGTTCTTTATGACTAATGTTGAGTCCATGGATTATACGCACTCTCGCCCTTCCATCATTGCTAGCCTCTTCGGTACCGTGCATTGCCCTTTCTCACCTCGAGAGTTGGTGCAAACTTCGTCGGTGCATCCAAACCCCGTACGATACGCTCTATCACACATAAGCCTCCTTATATCTTCCTCAAAACAGCCACCATAACTACCTATCATGGCATTTCCATGGCCATTCCGAGATATATTGCCATGCAACTTTCATCATCATCATATACATGACTTGAGCATTCATAGTCATATTGCTTTGCATGATCGTAAGATTGCTAGCATGATGTTTTCATGGCTTGTCCGTTTTTTGATATCATTGCTACGCTAGATCATTGCACATCCTGGTACACCACGGAGGCATTCATATAGAGTCATATCTTTGTTGTAATATCGAGTTGTAAGTAAATAAAAGTGTGATGATCATCATTATTAGAGCATTGCCCCATGTAAAAAAAACAGAGGCCAAAGAAGCCTAAAAAAGGGGGGGCAAAGAAGCCCGCCCAAAAAAAAGAAAGAAAAGAAAGAAAGAAAAAAAAGAAAGAAAAAGAAAAGGGGCAATGTTACTATCCTTTTACCACACTTGTGCTTCAGAGTAGCACCATGTTCTTCATATAGAGAGTCTCCTATATTGTCACTTTCATATACCAGTGGGAATTTTCATTATAGAACTTGGCTTGTATATTCCGATGATGGACTTCCTCAAATGCCCGAGGTCTTCATGAGCAAGCAAGTTGGATGCACACCCACTTAGTTTCCAGTTTGAGCTTTCATACACTTATAGCTCTTAGTGCATCCGTTGCATGGCAATCCCTACTCCCCACATTGACATAAATTGATGGGCATCTCCATAGCCTGTTGATTAGCCGTGTCGATGTGAGACCTTCTCCCTTTTTGTCTTCTCCACATAACCCCCACCATCATATTCTATTCCACCTATAGTGCTATATCCATGGCTCATGCTCATGTATTGCGTGAAAGTTGAAAAGGTTTGAGAATACTAAAGTATGAAACAATTGCTTGGCTGAAACCGGGGTTGTGCATGATTTGAATATTTTCTGTGATGAAGATGGAGCATAGCCAGACTATATGATTTTGTAGGGATAACTTTCTTTGGCCATGTTGTTTTGAAAAGACATGATTGCTTTATTAGTACGCTCGAAGTATTATTGTTTTTATATCAAATGATAGACTATTGCCTTGAATCACTCGGGTCTTAATATTCATGCCATGATTAGATATATGATCAAGATTATGCTAGGTAGCATTCCACATAAAAATTATGTTTTTTATCATTTACCTACTCGAGGACGAGCAGGAATTAAGCTTGGGGGTGCTGATACGTCTCCGTCGTATCTATAATTTTTTATTGTTCCATGCCAATATTCTATAACTTTCATATACTTTTGGCAACTTTTTATATTATTTTTGGGACTAACATATTGATCCAGTGCCCAGTGCCAGTTCTTGTTTGTTGCATGTTTTATGTTTCGCAGAAACCCCATATCAAACGGAGTCCAAACGGGATAAAAACAGACGGAGAATATTTTTGGAATATTTGTGATTTTTGGGAAGAAGAATCAACGCAAGACAGTGCCCGAGGGGGCCACGAGGCAGGGGCCGCGCCCCTGACCCTCGTGGGCACCCCGTAAGGCGGTTGACGCTCTTCTTTTTCCGCAAGAAAGCTAATTTTTAGAGAAAAATCTGGGCGAAGGTTTCAACCCAATCGGAGTTACGGATCTCCGGATATAAAAGAAACGATGGAAGGGCAGAATCTGAGAGCGCGGAAACAGAGAGAGACCGAGAGACAGATCCAATCTCGGAGGGGCTCTCGCCCCTCCCGTGCCATGGAGACCATGGACCAGAGGGGAAACCCTTCTCCCATCTAGGGAGAAGGTCAAGGAAGAAGAAGAAGAAGGGGGGCTCTCTCCCCCTGGCTTCCGGTGGCGCCGGAACGCCGCCGGGGGCCATCATCATCACCGCGATCTACAACATCTCCATCACCTTCCCCCATCTATATTCAGCGGTCCACTCCCCCGCAAACCGCTTTACCCTCTACTTGAACATGGTGCTTTATGCTTCATATTATTATCCAATGATGTGTTGCCATCCTATGATGTCTAAGTAGATTTTCGTTAACTACCGGTGATTGATGAATTGCTATGATTGGTTTAATTTGCTTGTGGTTATGTTGTTGTCCTACTGTGCCCTCCGTGTCGCGCAAGCGTGAGGGATTCCCGCTGTAGGGTGTTGCAATACGTTCATGATTCACTTATAGTGGGTTGCTTGAGTGACAGAAGCATAAACCCGAGTAAGGGGGTTGTGGAGTATGGGATAAAGGGGACTTGATATGTTAATGCTATGGTTGGATTTTACCTTAATGATCTTTAGTAGTTGCGGATGCCTGCTAGAGTTCCAATCATAAGTGCATATGATCCAAGAAGATAAAGTATGTTAGCTTATGCCTTTCCCACATAAAACTTGCTAACGGTCTAGTAAAATAGTCAATTGCTTAGGGTCAATTTCACAACTCCTACCACCACTTTTCCACACTCGCTATTTACATTATTGCTTCTTTGTCTAAACAGCCCCTACTTTTTATTTACCTGCTCTTTATTATCTTGCAAAGCTATCCAACAACACCTACAAAGCACTTCTAGTTTCATACTTGTTCTAGGTAAAGTGAACGTCAAGCGTGGGTAGAGTTGTACCGGTTGTCGATAGAACTTGAGGGAATATTTGTTCTACCTTTAGCTCCTCGTTGGGTTCGACACTCTTACTTATCGAAAGAGGCCACAACTGATCCCCTACACTTGTGGATTATCAAGCCCCGTTCACCATCAACCTCAACACCAACTACGTCGCCGAGTCACACTCGCCAGGGCTTGTTTGGTCGTGGATGGCAGTTGTGGACCGCTCGTCCGACCTCGTGGCCGGAAATTCGGTGCCCGACCATTGTTCACGGCAATGCCTCATCCAAGAACGACAATGGAGGATGACGAGGTGATGATGAACATTATCCACGACAGAGGTGTCCACGAAGACAGACAAGCGGATGGCTCCTAGCCAAAGGAACATCCACGGTTGGACTGCTAGTAGACGTGCACCCAGCAGATGTGCACCCAACAGCCGGACACCCAACAACCTGACATGGATTTGGGCGAGCAGTGGTTGTTGGGAGGCGACCCAAACAAGAAGCAGAGGGGACTAAATTTTTCCCACAAGGGAGGATGAATTATTGTGTGAGGCATGGTTGGCTTTTTGGCAAAGTGTGTGTGTGTGTGTGTGTGTGTGTGTGTGTGTGTGTGTGTGTGAGCATTTTGATGCATACCGCACGGAAGTGATCCATCAACGCAATGTGAAGTCCCTCACCCATCGATGTCCAGAAGGCGTCAACATGTTTTGTAGTTTCTACAATCAAGTGAAACCCAGGTGGCCATGTGGGGCGCCAATTTAAGAGCTTATAACAGTCAGAAAAAATTTAAGAGCATATAAGTTTTGTGGCTTGTTGCTCTGTGTGTTGATCATTTCATTAATTTTTGGCTTGTTGCAAGTTGTTGACCATCCATTGTCTTCCTTTGCTAGCATGTACGGGTGTGCACACTATATGACAATATATATGGAGTAGAAGCACTTCATATATATGCATTTGTTGGTTGAAGTTGAATGGGCAAAGCAAGTTGCTCGCCTCGATTGCCAATTTCGTCAAGACCAACATGCTCAATGAAGATGAAGGTGATGATCCAACTGTGCCAACACAAGATGGGATTGCTTCGGCCAAGAAGGCGATTAGGAACCAGGGGAGGAAGTGAAAGGGGTAGGAGAAGCGAGAAGGGCCACCTGCCAAGATGACGGAGAAATTTGAGGTCGTCATGATGAAGAAGGAGGCAAGTGTCGCGCATAATGAGGTGAAGGATGTTGGAAATATGCCCTAGAGGCAATAATAAAATGATTATTATTATATTTCCTTGTTCATGGTAATTGTCTATTGTTCATGCTATAATTGTGTTATCCAGAAATCGTAATACATGTGTGAATACATAGACCACAACATGTCCCTAGTGAGCCTCTAGTTGACTAGCTCGTTGATCAATGAATGGTTACGGTTTCCTGACCATGGACATTGGATGTCATTGATAACGGGATCACATCATTGGGAGAATGATGTGATGGACAAGACCCAATCCTAAGCATAGCACAAGATCGTGTAGTTTGTCTGCTAAAGCTTTTCCAATGTCAAGTAACTTTTCCTTAGACCATGAGATTGTGCAACTCTCAGATGCTGTAGGAATGCTTTAGGTGTACCAAACGTCACAACGTAACTGGGTGGCTATAAAGGTGCACTACGGGTATCTCTGAAAGTGTCTGTTGGGTTGGCACGAATCGAGACTGGGATTTGTCACTCCGTGTGACGGAGAGGTACCTCTGGGCCCACTCGGTAGGACATCATCACAATGAGCTCAATGTGATCAAAGAGTTGTTCACAGGATGATGTGTTACGGGAACGAGTAAACAGACTTGCCGGTAACGAGATTGAACAAGGTATCGGTATACCGACGATCGAATCTCGGGCAAGTATCGTACCGATAGACAAAGGGAATTGCGTACGGGATTGATTGAATCCTCGACATCGTGGTTCATATGATGAGATCATCGAGGAGCATGTGGGAGCCAACATGGATATCCACATCCCGCTGTTGGTTATTGACCGGAGAGTCATCTCAGTCATGTCTGTGTGTCTCCCAAACCCGTAGGGTCTACACACTTAAGGTTCGGTGACGCTAGGGTTATAGAGATATTAATATGCGGTAACCCGAAAGTTGTTCGGAGTCCCGGATGAGATCCCGGACATCACGAGGAGTTCCGGAATGGTCTGGAGGTAAATATTTGTATATAGGAAGTCCAGTTTCGGCCACCGGGAAAGTTTCGGGGGTCACTGGTATTGTACAGGGACCACCGGAAGGGTCCCGGGCGTCCATCAGGTGGGGCCACCTATCCCGGAGGGCCCCATGGGCTGAAGTGGGAAGGGAACCAACCCTTGGTGGGCTGGTGCGCCCCCTCATGGGCCTCCCCCTGCGCCTAGGGTTGGAAACCCTGGGGGTGGGGGGCGCCCCACCTGACTTGGGGGGCAAGTTCCCCCCCTTGGCCCCCCCCCTTGAGATTGGATCTCTAGGGGGCCACCCCCAAGGGACCCTATATATAGAGGGGGAGGGAGGGCTGCGCACCCAAGCCCCTGGCGCCTCCCTCCCCCCCCATAACACCTCTCCCTCTCGCTCAGCTTGGCGAAGCCCTGCCGAGATCCCCGCTGCTTCCACCACCACGCCGTCGTGCTGCTGGATCTCCATCAACCTCTCCTCCCCCCTTGCTGGATCAAGAAGGAGGAGACGTCTTTCCCAACCGTACGTGTGTTGAACGCGGAGGTGCCGTCCGTTCGGCGCTAGGATCATGGGTGATTTGGATCACGACGAGTATGACTCCATCAACCCCGTTCTCTTGAACGCTTTCGCTCGCGATCTACAAGGGTATGTAGATGCACTCCTCTCTCTCGTTGCTAGATGACTCCATAGATTGATCTTGGTGATGCTTAGAAATTTTTTATTTTCTGCAATGATCCCCAACAGTGGCATCATGAGCTAGGTCTATGCGTAGTTTCTATGCACGAGTAGAACACAAGTTGTTGTGGGCGTCGATTTTGTCAATTTACTTGCCGTTACTAGTCTTATCTTGATTCGGCGGCATCGTGGGATGAAGCGGCCCGGACCGACCTTACACGTACACTTACGTGAGACAGGTTCCACCGACTGACATGCACTAGTTGCATAAGGTGGCTAGCGGGTGTCTGTCTCTCCCATTTTAGTCGAATCGGATTCGATGAAAAGGGTCCTTATGAAGGGTAAATAGAAATTGGCATATCACGTTATGGTTTTGGCGTAGGTAAGAAACGTTCTTGCTCGAACCCTATAGCAGCCACGTAAAAACATGCAACAATAATTAGAGGACGTCTAACTTGTTTTTGCAGCATATGCCTTGTGATGTGATATGGCCAAAAAGGATGTGATGAATGAAATATATGTGATGTATGAGATTGATCATGTTCTTGTAATAGGAATCATGACTTGCATGTCGATGAGTATGACAACCGGCAGGAGCCATAGGAGTTGTCTTTATTTTTTGTATGACCTGTGTGTCATTGAATAACGCCATGTAATTACTTTACTTTATTGCTAAACCGTTAGCCATAGTAGTAGAAGTAATCGTTGGCGTGACAACTTCATGAAGACACGATGATGGAGATCATGGTGTCATGCCGGTGACGATGATGATCATGGCGCCCCGAAGATGGAGATCAAAAGGAGCAAGATGATATTGGCCATATCATGTCACTATTTGATTGCATGTGATGTTTATCATGTTTTACATCTTATTTGCTTAGAACGACGGTAGCATAAATAAGATGATCCCTCATAATAATTTCAAGAAAGTGTTCCCCCTAACTGTGCGCCGTTGCGAAAGTTTGTTGTCTCGAAGCACCACGTGATGATCGGGTGTGATAGATTTTAACGTTCACATACAACGGGTGTAAGCCAGATTTACACATGCAAAACACTTAGGTTGACTTGACGAGCCTAGCATGTACAGACATGGCCTCGGAACACAAGAGACCGAAAGGTCGAACATGAGTCGTATAGAAGATACGATCAACATGAAGATGTTCACCGATGATGACTAGTCCGTCTCACGTGATGATCGGACATGGCCTAGTTGACTCGAATCATGTATCACTTAGATGACTAGAGGGATGTCAAATCTGAGTGGGAGTTCATTATATAATTTGATTAGATGAACTTAATTATCATGAACTTAGTCTAAAAATCTTTGCAATATGTCTTGTAGATCAAATGGCCCACGCTAATGTTGCCCTCAACTTCAACGCGTTCCTAGAGAAAACCAAGCTGAAAAACGATGGCAGTAACTATACGGACTGGGTCCGGAACTTGAGAATCATCCTCATAGCTGCCAAGAAAGCATATGTCCTAGATGCACCGCTAAGTGAAGCACCCGTTTCCCCAGCAACTCAAGACGTTATGAACGCCTGGCAGTCGCCTAGTGATGATTACTCCCTGGTTCAGTGCGGCATGCTTTACAGCTTAGAATCGGGGCTCCAAAAGCGTTTTAAGCAGCACGGAGCATATGAGATGCTCCAAGAGCTGAAAATGGTTTTCCAAGCTCATGCCCGGGTCGAGAGATATGAAGTCTCCGACAAGTTCTATAGTTGTAAGATGGAGGAGAATAGTTCTGTCAGCGAGCACATACTCAAAATGTCTGGGTTGCACAACCGCCCATCTCAGCTGGGAGTTAATCTCCCGGATGATGCGGTCGTTGACAGAATCCTTCAGTCGCTCCCACCTAGCTACAAGAGCTTTGTGATGAACTTCAATATGCAGGGGATGGAAAAGACCATTCCTGAGGTATATTCAATGCTGAAATCAGCGAAGGTGGAGATCAAAAAGGAACATCAAGTGTTGATGGTGAATAAAACCACTAAGTTCAAGAAAGGCAAGGGTAAGAAGAACTTCAAGAAGGACGGCAAGGGAGTTGCTGCGCCCGGTAAGCCAGTTGTCGGGAAGAAGCCAAAGCATGGACCCCAAGCCTAAGACTGAGTGCTTTTATTGCAAGGGAAACGGTCACTAGAAGTGGAACTGCCCCAAGTACTTAGCGGACAAGAAGGCCGGCAACACCAAAGGTATATGTGATATACATGTAATTGATGTGTACCTTACCAGTACTCGTAGTAGCTCCTGGGTATTTGATACCGGTGCGGTTGCTCATATTTGTAACTCAAAACAGGAGCTGCGGAATAAGCGGAGACTGGCGAAGGATGAGGTGATGATGCGCGTCGGGAATGGTTCAAAGGTCGATGTGATCGCCGTCGGCACGCTACCTCTACATTTACCTACGGGATTAGTCTTAAACCTCAATAATTGTTATTTAGTGCCAGCTTTGAGCATGAACATTGTATCTGGATCTCGTTTAATACGAGATGGCTACTCATTTAAATCCGAAAATAATGGTTGTTCTATTTATATGAGAGATATGTTTTATGGTCATGCCCCGCTGGTCAATGGTTTATTCTTAATGAGTCTCGAACGTGATGTTACACATATTCATAGTGTGAATACCAAAAGATGTAAGGTTGATAATGATAGTCCCACATACTTGTGGCACTGCCGCCTTGGTCATATTGGTGTCAAACACATGAAGAAGCTCCATGCAGATGGACTTTTGGAGTCTCTTGATTATGAATCATCTGACACGTGCGAACCATGCCTCATGGATAAAATGACCAAGACTCCGTTCTCCGGAACAATGGAGCGAGCAACCAACTTATTGGAAATCATACATACTGATGTGTGCGGTCCAATGAGCGTTGAGGCTCGCGGAGGCTATCGTTATGTTCTCACTCTCACTGATGATTTAAGTAGATATGGGTATGTCTACTTGATGAAACACAAGTCTGAGACCTTTGAAAAGTTCAAGGAATTTCAGAATGAGGTAGAGAATCAGCGTGACCGAAAAATAAAGTTCTTACGATCAGATTGTGGGGGGGGGATATTTAAGTCACGAATTTGGTACGCACTTAAGGTAATGTGGAATCGTTTCACAACTCACGCCGCCTGGAACACCTCAGCGTAACGGTGTGTCCGAACATCGTAATCGCACTCTATTGGATATGGTACGATCTATGATGTCACTCACCAATTTACCGCTCTCATTTTGGGGCTATGCTTTAGAGACTGCCACATTCACTTTAAATAGGGCTCCGTCGAAATCTGTTGAGACGACACCGTATGAATTATTGTTTGGGAAGAAACCTAAGCTGTCGTTTCTAAAAGTTTGGGGATGCGATGCTTATGTCAAGAAACTTCAACCTGAAAAGCTCGAACCCAAGTCGGAAAAATGCGTCTTCATAGGGTACCCTAAGGAAACCATTGGGTACACCTTCTACCTCAGATCCAACAGCAAGATCTTTGTTGCCAAGAACGGGTCCTTTCTGGAGAAAGAGTTTCTCACGAAAGAAGTAAGTGGGAGGAAAGTAGAACTTGATGAAGTACTGCCTCTTGAAGCAGAAAGTAGCGCAGCTCAGGAAGATGTTCCTGTGGTGCCTGCACCGGCTAGAGAGGAGGTTAATGATGATGATCAAGGTACTTCGGATCAAGTTGCTACTGAACTTCGTAGGTCCACGAGGACACGTTCCACACCAGAATGGTATGGCAACCCTGTCTTGGAAATCATGTTGTTAGACAACGGTGAACCTTCAAACTATGAAGAAGCGATGGCGGGCCCAGATTCCAACAAATGGCTTGAAGCCATGCAATCCGAGATAGGATCCATGTATGAAAACAAAGTATGGACTTTGACAGACTTGCCCGATGATCAGCGAGCGATAGAAAATAAATGGATCTTCAAGAAGAAGACGGACGCGGATGGTAATGTTACCATCTATAAAGCTCGACTTGTCGCTAAGGGTTATCGACAAGTTCAAGGGGTTGACTACGATGAGACCTTCTCACCCGTAGCGAAGCTTAAGTCCGTCCGAATCATGTTAGCAATTGCCGCATTCTACGATTATGAGATATGGCAAATGGACGTCAAAACGGCATTCCTTAACGGCTTTCTTAAGGAAGAATTGTATATGATGCAGCCGGATGGTTTTGTCGATCCTAAGAATGCTAACAAGGTATGCAAGCTCCAGCGCTCCATCTATGGGCTGGTGCAAGCATCTCGGAGTTGGAACATTCGCTTTGATGAAATGATCAAAGCGTTTGGGTTCATGCAGACTTATGGAGAAGCCTGCGTTTACAAGAAAGTGAGTGGGAGCTCTGTAGCATTTCTCATATTATATGTAGATGACATACTTTTGATGGGAAATGATATAGAACTTTTGGACAGCATTAAGGCCTACTTGAATAAGTGTTTTTTAATGAAGGACCTTGGAGAAGCTGCTTACATATTAGGCATCAAGATCTATAGAGATAGATTGAGACGCCTCATAGGTCTTTCACAAAGCACATACCTTGATAAGATATTGAAGAAGTTCAATATGGATCTGTCCAAGAAGGGGTTCTTGCCTGTGTTGCAAGGTGTGAAATTGAGCTCAGCTCAATGTCCGACCACAGCAGAAGATAGAGAAAAGATGAGTGTCGTCCCCTATGTCTCGGCCATAGGGTCTATCATGTATGCCATTCTATGTACCAGACCTGATGTAAACCTTGTCGTAAGTTTGGTAGGAAGGTACCAAAGTAATCCCGGCATGGAACACTGGACAGCGGTCAAGAATATCCTGAAGTACCTGAAAAGGACTAAGGATATGTTTCTCGTTTATGAGGTGACAAAGAGCTCGTCGTAAAGGGTTATGTCGACGCTAGCTTCGACACAGATCTGGATGACTCTAAGTCACAAACCGGATACGTGTATATGTTGAATGGTGGGGCAGTAAGCTGGTGTAGTTGCAAGCAAAGCGTTGTGGCGGGATCTACATGTGAAGCGGAGTACATGGCAGCCTCGGAGGCAGCACATGAAGCAATCTGGATGAAGGAGTTCATTACCGACCTAGGAGTTATTCCCAATGCGTCGGGGTCGATGACTCTCTTCTGTGACAACACTGGAGCCATTGCCCTTGCCAAGGAGCCCAGGTTTCACAAGAAGACCAGGCACATCAAGCGTCGCTTCAACTCCATTCGTGAAAATGTTCAAGATGGAGACATAGATATTTGCAAAGTGCATACGGATCTGAATGTCGCAGATCCGTTGACTAAACCTCTTCCGTGAGCAAAACATGATCAACACCAGAACTCTATGGGTGTTCGATTCATCACAATGTAACTAGATTATTGACTCTAGTGCAAGTGGGAGACTGTTGGAAATATGCCCTAGAGGCAATAATAAAATGATTATTATTATATTTCCTTGTTCATGATAATTGTCTATTGTTCATGCTATAATTGTGTTATCCGGAAATCATAATACATGTGTGAATACATAGACCACAACATGTCCCTAGTGAGCCTCTAGTTGACTAGCTCGTTGATCAATGAATGGTTACGGTTTCCTGACATGGACATTGGATGTCATTGATAACGGGATCACATCATCGGGAGAATGATGTGATGGACAAGACCCAATCCTAAGCATATCACAAGATCGTGTAGTTCGTCTGCTAAAGCTTTTCCAATGTCAAGTAACTTTTCCTTAGACCATGAGATTGTGCAACTCCCGGATGCTATAGGAATGCTTTGGGTGTACCAAACGTCACAACGTAACTGGGTGGCTATAAAGGTGCACTACGGGTATCTCCGAAAGTGTCTGTTGGGTTGGCACGAATCGAGACTGGGATTTGTCACTCCGTGTGACGGAGAGGTACCTCTAGGCCCACTCGGTAGGACATCATCACAATGAGCTCAATGTGATCAAAGAGTTGTTCACAGGATGATGTGTTACGGGAACGAGTAAAGAGACTTGCCGGTAACGAGATTGAACAAGGTATCGGTATACCGACGACCGAATCTCGGGCAAGTATCGTACTGATAGACAAAGGGAATTGCGTACGGGATTGATTGAATCCTCGACATCGTGGTTCATCCGATGAGATCATAGAGGAGCATGTGGGAGACAACATGGGTATCCAGATCCCGCTGTTGGTTATTGATCGGAGAGTCGTCTCGGTCATGTCTGTGTGTCTCCCGAACCCGTAGGGTCTACACACTTAAGGTTCGGTGACGCTAGGGTTGTAGAGATATTAGTATGCGGTAACCCGAAAGTTGTTCGGAGTCCCGGATGAGATCCTGGACATCACGAGGAGTTCCGGAATGGTCCGGAGGTAAATATTTGTATATAGGAAGTCCAGTTTCGGCCACCGGGAAAGTTTTGGGGGTCACCGGTATTGTACCGAGACCACCGGAAGGGTCCCGGGGGTCCACCGGGTGGGGCCACCTATCCCGGAGGGCCCCATGGGCTGAAGTGGGAAGGGAACCAGCCCCTGGTGGGCGGGTGCGCCTCCCCATGGGCCTCCCCCTGCGCCTAGGGTTGGAAACTGTGGGGGCGGGGGCGCCCCACCTGACTTGGGGGCAAGTTCCCCCCCTTGCACTACTAGGAAAATGATTTTTAACGACAGAATATGTGGTCGTTAAAAGTTAGAAGGTGCTCGTTAAAAGTCATTAACGACCACATTTGTGTGGTCGTAGTAGGCTCCATCGTTAAAAGTATAACGACCACATACTTTTTCCCGTCGCTATTTTATAACGATGGGACAATGTGTTGTTGTTAAGTGCAATGAAATAACGACCACAACTTATGTATTAACGGCCACTTTTCTTGTTGCTAAAAATATTTTCATGGTCTGGCATATTATTATTCACCAGTTTATATTATAGCCATCCATTTCACCATTTTGATTGGCTTTAATCGCCAATCTTAACTTTTACAACTACCGCTTTATGTTGCTTGCAACTTTTGAAGATCATCGACCACACCAATTAAAGCAACAAAATAATTTGACAATCAAAGTATCATAGCCTCTTTTCATTAATCAAAACCATATATACTGAACATGATCCTCACATACAGTTCCAAAGTCACAATACCATTAAGAAATTATGAACTAAAAACACTCTCTAGACTACCATTGTATTTGTTCATCTCTAACCAGAAATGAAACAGCAACTTGAAAAGACATGTATTTTTCAGAATCTTTAGTCATGGAACACCATCATAAGTCCTTGTATTTGAGTGCATATGATTCTTCAGCAACGACTACAATGCCCCTGGTGAGGCTTCTCTCATGGTGGACCATCTGTTACAAAGAAAAAATAAATAATTTATAAGTCAGTACATATAAATGAATTGTCACAAAGGATAATAGCATATATGAAAGGTTTGCACGTCAACTTATTTCATACAATTAAAAATGTATACTCCAATTTGAAAGAGAAATATATTCAAACAGGCTATTCGCATTGTGAATTAATATGCTCCATTATACTGTATGTATCAAAATCATTGTCGTCCTTGATACCATCATCGTTGGTGTCGTCGTCGTCATCATCATCGTTTGTGTATGCTTGACTGGTTTGGTACGGGGGCGGCAGTAAATAGATGTCGTGCACGGTGTGGCGGTTCAGGACTTCAGGTTACCATCGACAATGCAGTCCTCCGTTCCCTGCAACAGATATCTTACATGCACATCACATCAAAATTGGCCATCTTATACAATAGCACACAGGAAGGAAAAGAAATTACGCACATACCTACTACTAGTACAAGTGGTATTGGTGTTCATCAGCAGAGTATCATTCATGGCCATACTCTGAGCTCGCATGCATCTCCGGATTGCCAGCCTGCCCGCAGCTGTTCTCTAGCTTGCATAAAACTGTAGGTAAAGAAAAAATAAAGAATTTAATAGTCGACTATGCTTGTAGAGAGCAACAAAGAACTTGCAATGTAGTTGAGGGATAGTACTACGTATTCTACTCTTCTGACATGCGTATTACATTTGAGCAATATTCATTCAGAATTTCAGGCCACATGTAAACAAATGTAAAGAGGGGAGCCCCCAAAGAAAGACAACTGTTTTCCGTACTGAGCAGGACAAATACAATACAATTGATGGATTCATCCAACGCATCTATTCTAAATTAGATTGTAAAGAATAATCTAACTGCAGAGGAAGCGCGACAGAAATAGAGTGGTTTGCTGAATGAAGTGGAAAATATACCACATTCCTTGCCATAGTTGCGTTCGCCTCAGGCTCCAGTACTCAAAATTAAACCGGAAACGGAATGGAACAGCCATCGTTGGCTCAAGATAAGAAGTGGGTCGCGCTGGACGGAGTTGGGTCTGAATCAGCCGACGAAACTGGTGTGTTCTCGATGTTGTGGGCCGCACACGACGCCCGATGAACATGGTAGCACTGGTGATGGCAGACAGGCGTCGCAGCAGCGTCTCCTGAACAAGTCCGGCGTTTTACTCCGGTGAACCCACGGCGACGTAGGCGGTGAAGTTCCCCCGCCATGGCTCCATCAAGCACACGGGTCCTGGCCCGGTCTCCAGCCGCGCGGTCGGCGTCGCTAGATCGCTGTAGCTCCTCCCAAGCAGTGATTAAGGGGATAGATTAGATCGGAAACAACCGGACCTAAGGCTTGGTTACCCACGGGTAAACTGGTGGTTGTTAGATATAGATTGGCCAAGTGATTTCTACGCGGTGGAGTTCTGCTCAGATTTTCAACGACCAAGTGTTTTTGGCCATGGTCGTTAATGA